>NW_005842677.1:437254-442867 GCF_000455745.1 Alligator sinensis | reverse complement strand
CCCTCCAGAGACCGTTTGCAGCATTAGGTGTGAACTCAAACCAAACTAAAATATCCAGTACCTGCGTTCACACAAACGTTTACATGCTTTTCAGATTTCTTTAATTTTAAGATTTTCAAAATGAATCTGTGTGATTGAGTCAAATTCAGACTTTATAAGTGGGTGGCGGTTCTGATGGAGTCAGTGGACCAGAATTCCTTTCCCACAACCAATTAGGCCTGTAAAACATGATAATAATTGTTTAACAATAATGTTTAGAGCCCTGACCTGGGAGAGGTGGTCTGTGTTGTACAGGGACATGAAGGCATTCCCCAGGAAAAAGCGGCAGCAGCACACCTTGTTAGGGTTAGGGTTAGGGAAGCACACCTTGTGCTGCTGCTACTTGGCCCCAGGGAACCAAACATCTGCACTCATCTGGACATGGCTTAGATGTCTATTGAGCACAGTCACTGAAGTGACTGCAAATCTGTCGAAGACAAGAAGACCCAATTACCTTTGGGGACACATTTCTCACAAGACAACCACTCTCTCTCTCCAATCTCTCAATTCTAATCCTCAAAGGGAATTTACAAAACACCTTACATAGACAAGCCTATGAACTTCACTTCATAAATCTACTGGATACAAAAAATCAAGGACTAAATATATACATTGGGTTTGTGGCACATTATAACCTGCCTGCCACCCAATAACCCTGGGTAGCCACTCTATATCTGGGTACCAGCTACATCTTACCACCAGTCAACATTCCCCTCTTCCCCCCCCCCACCTGTCTCATATCCATTAACTCCTATCCCCTCTGATGTTTCATGCCATGCATTTGCATTTTTACAGACCTGCATTCTGTATATTGATTTAAGCTTCTATTCCACACAAGAGAGTATGCAAACACCAGCAGACTCTTCCTATGCCTGAAGAAGAGTATTTGTGTGCAAAAGCTTGTAAAGAACAATTTTTCCAACTATTCAGTTGGTCTAATAAAAGATATCACATTTACCCAAAGAACCTTGTCTGCAGATCTAGCAGACACCTAAGTTAGCTTTAAATTAGCTACCTCTGGAGCACAGTTAGCAGCTTAGCCCTGGCAACATGGGAGTTTTGGCAGATTTTGTAGCCTGCACTAACAATGGGTAAATACTTTGCCATTTTGTACTGAGTTCCCATGACTGTGTGCTGGCTGTACCGCAAGTAACATGTCTGTAGTGAGAGACAGCCTCTGCCCAGGAAAGCTTGAACCTTAAGGAGACAAGGTAGATAAAAGGTGAGAGGAGAGGCAGAGGCATAGTAAAGTGAAGCAGTTAGCCCAAGTTAATACAGGAAGTCAGTGATAGATTTGAGAAGAAAACTGAAGTCATTTGTTTCCTCTTACTAGGTCATGCTGCCTGCAATGCTGAATATGGGAATATTTGTAGAATGGCCACACAAAAGGGATGCAGTGAATTCATTTTTAAATATGAGTGAATTGTGCTTGGATTGTGTTTTGCATGTCCAAACTGCCATGGGAAAAGCTGTTTTCCAACTCAACAATCAGTGTTAAGTGCCTCAATTAGTTTGAAGATGCTTCCAAAGTTTTTGAATGCTTTCCCACACTGAAACCCAAATCTGAGCCCCAGGAGGTGGTCGTGGTGATGGGGTGGTGGTGGTGGTGGTGGGGGGGGTGGGGTTGGCTGTTTTATATGGCATTTTTTCTGCTGAGATTTATCAAGGGGCCTAAATTCTAATGATAGTAAAGAGGAATTTGGTTTTAATTCTCTTAGCTCTTTTGAAAATCCCAGTCCTGTAACCCTTCAAAATAGACTAGCAGAGAATAATTACTTTAAATTGATGAGTATCGATAGCTAATTTAAAAATAATTTTAATTCATTTCACAGGCAATACTTAGACCCAGATATCCATTAATTATAGACCGTTGCTAGCAGTCTCCTAAACATAGCCCCATGGTATCTTTCCTTTACCTTTAAACAGTCCCGTGTTACATAGTCATTTGGAATTTTGTATGTCATTGACAGGGACTGAGTCTCAGCACTTATTAGTATTCTAGGAATGGGTTTGCTGCTGGAAAAAAATAAAACAAACACATACTGAAGTGCTTGGATTGCTTTATGATGTAGTTTGTCCTAAAGAGATGGATACTTCTGATAAAATAAATGCAAATTTCTATTGAAGGTAACAGCAAAATATGAACTTAGATTCTGCTCTTGTGTGAGCAATTAGAAAAAAAGGTCTGCCAGCTATCCCTGCAATTGTTGTACACTCATGTCTACAACATGCTGTTGAAGTGGAGCACTCTTTGATTGTGAGAAATCTGTATCCAGCATTGATTTCTGAGGGATTGAGGAAAATAAATTAAGTTCCTCATTTATTTGTGGGTAACTGAAATGTAATTATTGTACCAATTACAGTGTGGCACTAAAATAATCCTGCACCTGCAATCTAAGATTTTAGTCAAGGAGAAGTCTACCAGATGCGAGAGAAGTATTTGAAAGGATGTTGTTAAGTCATGCTTGCTATATTTTTTAAGAAGTATGAGACAAGTTCTCAATCCACAACCTACTAATGAACCTGATGCATCTCACTGAAATCAGAGGAAAGATATTTACAGGAAACCCTCGCTATTTGCGAACTGGGAATTCGTGGATTTGAATAGTTGCAGTGTGCTGCACCAAGGGCACAGCTGTGCTCGGGGTGGGTCGGGGCGCTGCACCGAGCTCCTGGCTCTGGCGCTGCATGGGGCGTGGGAGGACAGAGCCGGGAGGTGGGCAGAGAGCGAGTGCTGGGGATGGGGAGGGCGGCAGTGGCGGCATCTTCTCCTCCTCAACTGGATTTAAGCCTAAGGGCTTTCCCAAAACAGGGCCCAGTTGAGTGGCACAGGGACCTTAAGCCAGTCCTCTGCCATGCAGTGGTAGACTCAGTGATGGAACTATTAGTAAAATCCAGCGCTGCTTGTGATGGGGCTTAGTTCCCCTAAATTGAAACGGTGGGTTTTTAATTGTCACAATTCAATTTAGGAGCTTCTGTCACTGTTATGGACAGTGGTCCAATCCTTTTTTTTTTTTTTAAGTGGGGCCCATCTGTGGCCAGGGGGTGAGCAGCCAGTGTTCCTGAGCTGCAGCGGGGCCCAGTCCTTCCTTCCACAGTGGTGGTGCCCCCCAGGGTCACCTGGGCGGGCTGCTGGTGGGCTGGGTGCTGGCTCTGACCTGGGGCAGCCCACCCGGGTGGCCCTGGTGGGCACCAGCACTGTGGGAAGAAAGACCTGTGCCCCCTGCAGCTCAGATGCCCCTGTTAGCTCACTGTCCCAGCTGCAGGCAGTCTCAGCTAGGAAAAGAAAAGGATCCTTGCCATGTTTTTTTTCCTGCCAGGGCTTTCAGCACCTTTTGCACTGTCCCTGCTGCCTAGGACTGCCCAGGAACAGGCTGGCTGCCCCTGGGACAGTGCAGGAAGGTGGCAGGAGGGTAGCTGGATGTGCTGGCAGCCGGAGAAGGAGGCGGGGATGGTGCTTGGGGCACTGGAAGCCCACCAAGCCTGAGCTTCCCTGAACCTGCTTAGTGCCCTGTGCATCAGCCCTGCCACCAGCACACCCAGCCACCCTCCTGCTGCCTCCTCGTGCTGTCCCAGGGGCAAGGTGGGTGTACTGGCAGCTGAAGAAGGTGGCGGGAATGGTGCATGGGGCCCAGGAAACCTGGGCGGGCTTAGAGATAGATTTATTGCTGCAATTTGTTGCCTGATCAGATTAAACTGTGATGCATTTGGAGTGGCTTTATTCATCTTCTGGATTATGAGCCCTTAGCAGGCACTTTGGTCACATTTTTAAGATTTTCTCCATGACCACAGGGGCTAATATTCCTTGTTGTTAAAGGGAAGCTGAGATTGTCAGGTTACCACATGACTCCAGAGTCTGGGGCTTTCAGAAACCAAAATCCTGCAAGGGATGTGATTAATTCATAGGAGTTATAAACCTATATAAAGGTTAAGAGGTTATAAACCTATATAAACCTATATAAACCTCCTATTCATAGGAGTTAATTCATAGGAGTATTCATAAATATTATTTCTTGTTTTGTGAATTGAATCTTCTCCGCACTATTCCAAAGGAGGGGGATAGGGAAAGGCGCTGTATTATTTTATTTATAAACACTCCTCCCTTGGAATGCCCTACAAGCACTGAGGTTGCTGTATTCATGTCTATGAATATTTAATTAATACATCCTAATCATATTAAATTCATTGCAAAGTCTCAAGCCTATCTTGGTCTATGGATAAAATAAAACAGAAGAATTGAGGAGACATAATACAAAGGGTGAAAAATAATTATGTAAATTATTCCTTTTCAGATTTGAAAAGGTAACTCGGGATTTCTGCTTAGCAGGGCAGTGAGTATTCTTTTAAATATGCTGTTTGTGGTTTCTCCACAAGTTGATCAGCACTCTTATCTTTCTTTTCTCTCTTGTTTTCTCTCTCTCAGACCAAGACAGCTAAAATCTCTAGACACGTTGGGTTTTTTTTAGGTTAGTTTTTCCTTCAGTACCTCCTGGGCAAATTGCACTGTCACTCAGATATTTTTTGCAAGACAACAGAAGAATGTATTCCTCAGAGTTCAGGTTCCTACAGCTCTAATATTGTTCAAGCAGCTCACACACAGGTCTGGGACTCGTGATTTGACGCAAAGCAATTCCCTCTTCACACCTCTTCTTCTGCATCGCTTTTGTCGACGTGGCCTGTCATATAATTACACCTGCTGGGAATGCCCCACCCCAGAACAAAAGAAAAGACGTCTATGAAGAGTGCCATTATAACCAAAGCCTCTAGTTTAAACAGATAATATGCCTGTTCTTGTATGCTGGCTGCAACACCATCAGTATGGAGTGGGATTTAGAAGAACCGTGTTTTTGCATTCGGGCTTGAATATCTGCTGCCATAAGCATGACCCCCGCAGCTCTGCAGTCCTTCCTGAGACAGTCCCAGCTACTCCCCTCTTGCTCTTCTGTATTTCCCATTTACTTCTGGGGGCCTCTGTCTCCCTTTACTTGAATTGTGTCCCCTGCTCCTTTTCTTTTCCCAGCTACCTACTTCAGAACTAGTCATTTTGGGAATGACACAACAGCCATTTGGGGGTGAACCTCAGGCTAAAGACATGGCCAACCGTTTCAGAACAACTCCTTTGTCAGAAAGCGGGGGGTGCTGCAATGACATGGATCAACCTGAGCAAAGGACACAAAAATAGATCCTCATACGGAGGCCTGCTGAGTTGCGCTCCCAGCCCCCGATGGTCAGATATGGGTGACAAAGAGATCTCTCAGCAGCCGTGTGAAGAGGTTTAAAGGGATGGTACCTTGTTCCTGAATGATGACATAGGGGAACAGAAGCATCTGTGCTACCATTTCTCAACCATTCATTATTTCATAGACTTTTATGATATCATCTTCTTTGTCTGGGTTGACAATGCAGTCTCTTCAATCTCCGTATACATGAGAGTTTTACCAGACTCCTGATCACTCATCATCATTCTCTCTTACACTCCTTTGTTACAACCTTAATGCTGTATAGTTGTTTTTTATTCTATACCACTTAGATCTCCTATGAGCCACATATTTATTCCTGCTATCTTGATTCAGC
>NW_005842677.1:404422-437223 GCF_000455745.1 Alligator sinensis | reverse complement strand
TGCGTGCTGAACTTTAAGCTCAGAACATGATTAAGTACTTTGCTTAACAGAAACGGGATTATTCATATGCTGCAAGAGAAGCACTTCCTTAAGTACTTGACTGAATCAAGGCTTAATAAGTGAATTTAATTAAGCATCTGGGACCACGGGTGAAACAGATTTTTCCATGTTGTTAAACCATTTGGATTCTGCTCTGCAAGGATACCCTTCCAATATTTCCTCACATACTGGAAGTGATGAAACTTTAAACAATAGCATTTCTTGTTAGCTGCATTCTGTAGGGCTTGTTGAACATTTAGCACGGATCTGTCTGTTGAAAAAAAAATGGAGTCTGACTCTAAATCTGTCTTTAATGCTATTTAAACCTTTAACTTTAGCTCTGATCTTTGAAATGCCGAATGAAGAGTGGGATGAGACTTTTCTGTCACTTGTAATGGTGACAGGCACAACTACAGCAGAAGCCATAACAGTTATTGTAAAAGCAGTAACATTGAATTGTTCTACGTATTGATCCACCATTGTGTCTGCTGCTTAGTTGGCAGTGGCATCATTTTGCTCCTACAAATACGCGAGTGACAGTCACAGTCCTTTGGGACATGGGTTATATTTTTGTGTTTTATGGAGCATGTAGTGCACTTGGAGGCCTATGAAGCAATAACCAGGTAGAATAAGCTAGTTTTACTTCATTGCCATGAATTCAAGTAATGGCATCCTGCATGCAACATTGCTTTTCACAGTTTTTAAGAATGGATTTTTGGGGTGATCAAGATTCACACTTCCCCAAAGCTCAGATCTATATGTAAAGAAACCCAGTGGTTGGGGTACACAAAACCCCCAAATACTGTGTTATGCAACCATTGATCCCTCTAACTTCAGTGTGGCTCATGGCAACCTTTCCGTTGTTAATATGGTTTTGGATGTTTTAAAAAGCGTGACTCATTACTTTAATAAAAATCCAGTGCATCAATATACTATAAATTCCCCCCTAATTGATCAGTCAAATGGAACAATAGCCTTCTACTTAACCTTGGGCCTTGTTAGAGCACCAAAGAAAGCTACTGAGACTGCCCAGCAAGCACTTTCCTATCATTTCAATCAGGAAGCCATCAGATCAATGGCCTGGACTGAGCTCAACTGCCCTGTCCATTGCTAGATTCCATACCTTTCGTTCCTCATCTACTGGTTGGATGGCACCCAGCAAATTTCTCTTTGAAAGGGAGAAAAGAATCATCAGGCATGTGTGTGCATGTGTGTGTGCACGTGTGTGCATGTGTGTGTGCACGTGTGTGTGCATGCATGTGCATGCATGTGCATGCGTGTGCATCCCAGTAAAATTCTGTCTTGCAATGCTGATCACTTAATGCGGGGGTTACATGTATCTAACCAGCTTTGCAGGTGAGCTCTGTTAGCTTTTGAATACCTCCATGTATGGATGGTCTCCAGACTATATTCATGTCAAGCTGCTAATTAAAACTCCCGAAATGCAGGTGTGACCCCGAGGATAAGTGCACTGAGGGTATAGGGACCAAGCAAGCTCCGTGGCCGTCTAAAATCTCAGCCTTGCAGCTGCGGAGATACCTGTGGCTTGCTGGCACTGCAAGTTTGGTTAGCTGTGAAAAGCAGCTCTTGGTAATGAAAGACACTTTCTGCTGAAGGTAAACATCAGAGAAATAGCTCTTGTCAAGATTGAGGACTCTTGGATATATCTGTAAAACCAGCTGAAAGGCAAATGTTGTACAGGGTGGTCTTGAGGGTTATGCCTGGAAGTAACAGGATGAAAATGAATAATAGAAAATGTAAGTTGAAAGTCAGGAAAATGTCCTCACAATAAGTAGTCTCCAAGACTCTAATGGAGCTCTGCTGAACTAATCATCTGTCCCTTAGTGCTGTATTTGTGTCACTTACTCTACACCTGAGCATCCACAGGATGAATGTGACGCTACAATCCCACTGCACTGTAGGATTATTTGGGGTTAGTTGGGTGGGCCAGGGGGTGGATTTCATGACATAAGGCTGTGTTATTCTTGCACTGGCTATTCCTCACTGGCAGGGACCCTGCCCATAGCATACTTAGGGAAGAAGGACCACGGCCCAATCCCACTCTACACTGAAGGGGCAAGTGATGCTTGTGTTGGGAACCCTTCATACTCACCAGGGAAGTGGAGGACACACTCCTACCTCCCATGCTCCTTCACTCCTCAGCTGCCCCTTTTCCATCCCCTTGTTCTTATCTGTGTGGCAGGCTGGCTGGTGGGCTCACTGGCAGCCCAGACTGTTAGTTTGAGCCCAAAGGGCTCGGGCTCCATTGGTAGAGGAAGTTTTTCCTTCCCCACTAAAAAGGGGAAGGCAGAAGGAAGGCAGCCCTGTCCTGACCCAGGGGTGAGGTAAAAGAGAGGACCTGAGAGGGAACTAACCCCTTAGGCTTCCTCATTGGTCCATTCCCAATCTGGGGTGGAGCCTCCAGAGGGAATAAAAGCCTGCGTGCCGAGCACACAGGCGGCTTCGATGAGGGATGCTGAAGAAGGGCTGAGAAGAGCTGGTGGAGCTGACCAGTGGGGCAGAGCAGTTGCCCCAGAAGTGCCCTGAAAACACCTCCACTGAGCGGGGAGCAGCAAGAGGCTGTATCTTAGCCCCACCATGCAGAGAGTTGTGGCATTGGTGCACAGGTTGGTGCAAGGAGGGTCTGGGAGCGGATGAGACCTCGGCAGCTGCACGAAGCAGCGTGGGTCCCTAACCCTGCATGAGGCAGGTGCCCTCAGTGCACAGATCAGTGCTCAGGGCTTGAAAGCTGATGGGACTCCTGGACTGCACAAGGCAGCTCGGGTCCCCAACTCTGTGAGTGGCAGAGGTCTCACGGTGCACAGTTCTGTACGCGGAGCTGGTAGAGCAGAAAGGGACTGCAGCGGTTGCACGAGGCAGGAGCTGGGCCCTCACGGAGTAGTGCACAGGGGAGGAGATCTGATTGTATGCTGCGACTGCACGAGGCAGCATGGGTCCCCAACCCTGCACGAGGCAGGAGCTGGGCCATTGGTGCATGGATCAATGCACAGGACTGTAGAGCTGACAGGATGCCCCAGCTGTACGAGGTGGTGTGGGTCCCCATTCCTGCCCTAGGCAGGTGTCCCTTCAGTGCACAGGGTGATGCACAGGGCTGAGACCTTGAGCGGAGCTGACAGGATGCCGAAGGCTGCACGAGGCAGTCGGGTCCCCATTGTTGCATGAGGCCAGCACCCCTTGGATGCACAGGGTGGTGCATGGGGCTGAGAGAGGACTGCTAGGCCCTGAGGACTTGGACAGGTTGTCCAGAGGGGTAAACCCCCTGCGAGGGAAGACACCCCACCTACACTGATAGAGACAAACCCAACCCTCCAAAACCTGCTGGGAGTCATGACTTACCAGGGAAGGGGGTTCCCACAGGGGAAGAGGGACCTTCCACACTGCGGGTGAACAATGGGAAGCCCCTGAGGAGGGGAGACGATTCGCCCTTGGGCAGAGAGAGGAGTGTAGGGCCCCTGTTTGTTAAGGGGATTTCATGGTTACGGGCCCCTCCTAGTTGAGTGACCTAGGAAAGGGTAATGATGTTCTTCCAGGTAATGGGATCCTTCCCCGGGTGCCACTTCTTCCCTGGGCACAGCTTCTGTGCCATTGCTATGGTTTGTTTCCTTATACCATTGGGATACTTGTTGTAAACCTGCATCCTTATTGTATTAGAAGAGGATTTTAAACTGTTTTATATCTGAACTCATTGTATGGGTAAACTGCATATATTTGCGACTCATTTGATGTAACCTGATTGTGTATGTTCAATTATTGTCCCACCACTGCCAGATATTCTTGTCTCCGATTTGTTGATTAACTTGCATTTTATCATTAAGTACTCCTTTGCCCGCTGCCTGGAGGGCCTGTCGAGGGGGGCAGAGGCTGCAGACTAATAGGAAGGCCTCAGGGGATTAGGCCTGTGCCTGAGTTCAGGGTTGAAAACAGGTATTGCCTGTGTAAATCTATATCTGTAAATAATATATGTATATTTCTATCTATCTCTATCTCTATTTATATCTCTATAAATAGATAAATATCTATATCTATAGGTATATCTTTATCTATAGGTATATCTATCTATCTATCTGTATACAGGTATATCTATCTATATCTATATGTATGTGAGTTCATGGTTATAAGTTTTATACTATGCTGTATTATTAAACCTGTAAATAGTTAAATATCACTGGGTGCCCTTGGTCTCTGCTCTGCTCTGCAGGAAAAGGAGGTGAGCTGGCCTACAGCCAGGCAGCCCTACTCCCCACTGCGTACATGCACCCGCTGACATCCCTTCAGCTGGAGAGGGGGTACCTTCCGCGTACCACCCGGCTTACATCTGTTAACTAACTGGAGGTCTACTCAGGCATTTAAGCAGTACAATTCTCTGTCTAGCATTTGAGGCAGTGAATGAAATGCTTGGCAGAGAAGCTTAAATTCTTGTGCACCTGACAAATGTTATCCCTGTTTCATAACACCCAGCATTCCCTTACTATTAATAATAGACCTCTACTAGTGACCCCCTCAATGGAAATACCTTGGGTTTGGACTGTGCAACATTTAAAAGATGAATCACAAAGCTCAGTGTCACACTTTATTACTGGCACTGACAACAAGGAAGGGAGTTAAGGGCGGCCTCTTACAAGCTGACCTTCGGGATACTTCCATTTTGTCAAATGGGCCCATGGACACCAATGGACTGTTTTTAGCGACAAAGAATCACACCACTCAATGTCTACCCTCTGAAACCAGAGGTAAGCTGCTACTTGAATGCGAACAGTGCATGTGAGCAGCACTGGTCTACGAAGTCTGGCTGGGGAACTGAGAATACAGGTTGGTGATAAGATGTGCAGAAATCCACCAAAACCTGAGAATTAAGTGTGAAGATCTCTCAGATAAGGAAAAAAGAATCATCAAGAGGAAAACCTTTAAAAGCCAAACCAATCCCCATATCACTTTTAGCTGGGCCTCAAAAGTGCTAGTTTGCTTATGGCATTTTTTTCTTTATCTAGACCTCTTAATAAGTCACAATGACAGCACAGGCTGCATGTTACTTCATGTCCAACATTGCAAGGTGCTGGAATTCCTCACGTGTACTAAATTATGGATTCCTTTCAGAAAAAAAATATTTGTATTCTGTCTATTATTTAACTAACATGCAGTGGACACACACACACACTGACCTGCGTTCATTTTATTACTATTTATCGCTCTATAGCTTGTTAATACATTACTCATTTTACATGAAACTGTATTTAACACGCTAATGATTTCTCATGCAGGACAAATTAACAAAGACACTTTGCAGTTACTGATTTGCATGTAAATAGGAATAGACAAAATAGTTTACAAATAATACAAAGGAACCCAACTTGATCCCCATCATGTAAAGAGAACCCCAAGCCAGACATTTTTTGAGGTTTTAAGTTAATTTTTAAAATTTGCGTTCAGTGTTATGTTTGGATCTCTTTTCCTTGATTTACTGGAGATATATGAGAAATGATTTTTTTTCCTGAAGCTTTTTTTGACTGTATCAGAAACAGGATGAACCAGAAACCCTGCAAGAAATCCTGCTCCCGTGGCATTTTTCTTGATCAAAAAGGGCCTGTTGAATTTCAGTTAAACATCTGCTCTTCTTTTATGGCTGAATCACACCTGACCTGTATTATTTGCTGGCATTTACTCTTCCAGAAAGTGGGGAGGGAAGAATGCTATTCTATTTTAGAGAATTTTGCATACTTTTTTGCATGAGTGTTAATGATTACGGAAGATGCAAAGCAGTGGAGAACTCAACTTTTAGATCCTCATCTGAATCAAATCTCTTGGCTTTTTGTGGTTCTTCCTTCATTGATTGTTGAAATGAGAGATAAAAGCTCCGATTCTCTTTTTTGTTACCAAATTACTTTACATAAATCCATTGTTGTTATTATTGGACATTGATAATTGATAGTACAATTTTAGTGCTCTTCCTACAAATTTATTCAATCATTTTATAATCACAGCACTTTTAAGATTAATTACATAATGAATATGTAAAACAGTAAAGACAGTTTGCAAAATAATGTACAGGGCCCTTATTAAAATCACTTGATGGTTATGGCACACAGACAAATAGCATTCCCATTTTTGTTATTACATTTTAAAAGACTATACACTTCACATTTTTACAGCTACAAAGCCAGATTCCACACACAGTCTATTCTACAACAATGTAGCCAGGATTAACTCCATTGACTTCAATGCAATTACTCAAGATTCATATTGGTGGACATTGAAAAAGAATGGAGCCCACATAAATTCCAATAGATGTAAGAAGTAGTGTTTGATTACTACTTTTGCACCTCTTGTTCTCAAGTAGAGTAGGTTCCTGACTCAGCGAGATACTTGAGCATGATCTTGACATTGAGGGTATGTGAGATGTCTGGTACCTAGAAGAACTGGGTTTATTAACAGCCCTACTGTTTCCTGAAAGTAAGGTACATGCCTAACCATCTTGAAGAACTCAGGCCTGTGGAAATCAATGGGACTTGAACTGAAGCAAGTGCGTATGTGGCGTGCTGAATTGGGGCATACATGACAGTGGTAGGAATCTGACATTATTGTGTATTAACTTTTCCTATGGTGTCTGTAAATAAACTTTGATGAACAAGACATTCTTTAATAGTGACTGTAGATAGCTACTGAAGTTGTATGTACTTTTAGAAAGTCAACTGGGCACTGAAAGATTATTTGTCTTTCTGTCTAGCCACTGGCTCTTTGCTTCTAACTAGTGGATATGAGAATTTGGAATTTGCCTTTGGTTGCTTTAGTTAACGTGTTAGGGACAGCTGTAGCTAGGGATAGGTGTGGCTCGAATGGCAAGTTGAATGTGGCGTGATTCTTTGCCTAGAAGGAGAGAGAGAAATGGGAATTTCTATAGCAGGTAAAACCACTGGCTTCTGAGTACCTGTTTTACCCACAGTGTAAGCTGAGATCATTAATGCTCTCTCTTCCCTTCATTCACACACATAGGATGAGCTCCAACTCCAGACTACAGTTTAATGGAAGTCTGTTTCTTTTATTCACTCAACTTTTGTGAGTGAATGAGTGTGTGTGTGTGTGTAGGCGTATGAGCCAAACCATAAAAACTTTTAAAATACACTTGTTTGCACTAAAGTAAAAAATGCACAGAGTTAGAGAAATAATTTTTTAGCAAGGGCTAAATATGGAGTAAAAAGAAGAGTTTGGTGGATGGGTTGGTTTTGCTGTGGCATCAGCTGTGCCAGGACACTCCCAATTGAACAGCAAAAACAGATGGTGCCAGGGCCACTGTCCTTTAGCAGTGGGTCATTCCTGTGGGACAGTGGCCCCAGCTGCTGTGCCCCAACCTGCAAAATTCATGCTTCAGGGGATCCCCTGAAGGGTCCCTTGCTTGCAGATGCATGCCCCAAGTGAGGGCATGCCAGCATGAAACGTACCCTGGAAATCCTCCCTAGAGGGTTTCCAGAGTGTGCCACCATAAATATTTAAAAATTTTTACATCTGTTTGCTTATTGCACAAAGGGGACGTCTATTTGCATCCCAGGAGTTGGCGCACGGGCCAGCTTTTCAAGGAAATTAGGGACATGTATGTGCAGTCGCATGCAGTTTGCTGTAGTTTGTGCATACAAACATCAGCATATTTGTATGCACAGTTACCTGATCTAAGTGGCCAAGTGTGGCTAGCCAGTGCGTGTGTATACATGTGTGCATGTGTGCAGTTGAAGGGGGCGGTGCATCTAACCTGTCTGGAGCTCTGTGCCGAAATATAAATATCAGTATAGGTTACAAGTTTCTTTAGACAAGACACCACACTTTAAAAGCTAGAATCCTGGGAGACATCCTTGCCTACTGAACCTGCAGTTTTGTAGTTCTCTCTATTCATGGTGCGATCATATGGGATTCATTCACATTATGGAAAATGAGACATGTAGGAAGGAACGAGAATGAGCAGCATCCCACAGTTCGTGGACTTTTTACCTCTGCAAATCTTTTAAGCTTGAATGAGTCTGGATGATAAATACATGCAGTGAAACGTCAATGATTATTTTCAAAGATCTTTTTTGCTGCTAAGTGTATATTAGTTCATTGATTTTAGCGCATGTATTGTTTTTAGAATACTTTTGCAGCATGAATAGCAGCTACGTTTTGCAGTTGTATGACTTGAAAAACATTTCCATTATTAGAAATGACTCAAAGAGCTCAGGAGTAATTTTGACCCAGACTGAAAATCCTGTCTTTATATTGGAGAGACGTTACCCACATAAATAGCCCCATTGAAGTGAAGGGGACCTAGTCGGCTAACACCTCAGCACTCAAAAAGCAGCAAGGGCAGGACAGCCATTAAGCTGAAGGGAATAGGATCATTTAGAAGTAGAGGTAGACTGCAATAAAAAATGTTCCCCTACTGTTATTGGTAGGAAGGCATGGCTTAGTTATGCTGGGTTACTTTAAATTGTTATATGATATAAAGAGACACAGAAATGTGTGGGATTTTTTAAAAAGGGTTATACAGATAGGTAGTTCCCTGTGGAAAGCAGATGTGTAAATGCTCGGGAAAAGAAGCTGAAGATCATATGGCTAGTACAGGTATAAAAATTAGTCTTATGTACCATATGCTCAAGGCTGGAGTTGATGGCTTTGAATCTAGCTGCTCCATCTGGTACTTGGGAGTATTACCAACATGCTCCATAGTCCTTACACGTGACTGTAGCAAAAAACTCGCTTACTGCCACAGGGTGTATCGATCTTTCATTCAAACAGCCAAACAAGTCACCTGGAAAATTGTCAGGTTTCTCATTAGATTGTTTATTGTCATGAAAAAGGACCTTGACTTTCTCTTCCATATGCACCAATGAACTGGAGATAGAGATACAGCACTGAAGAGAGAGAATTTTTTTTACTAATGCCATAGATGCTGCCTCTGAGGCCAAACCAGCAGCTTCAGGTGTGTTGTACAGGTGAACAAGCACTATCAGACATGCTTTGGCATCCCTTAGTAGTGGTAATAGAAATCCAGGACTTCCAGATCCGCTTTTAGTGTAGGAGAAATCAGTGACAATAAGTCTGGGTATATTTTCAGAGTTGGTTTTATTTACATATATGTATACAGGGCCATCCCTGGGGTGGGGAGGGTGTGAATCGGGGCAACCGCCCTGGTCCCTACACTTTGGGGGGCCTCATGGAGCCAGGCAGAGCAGTGGCGGCACGGAGCTGGGCGGAGCGGCGGCTCTGCGTCCAGCTGCTTGCTACCCAGCTCTGCCTCCCTGCTTTGCTTCGGGTCTGGGATTGGAGCGGGGGCAAGTCCCTGCATGGGCTGATTTGCCCCAGGCCCTGCACCCTACCCGGGTCGCCTCTGTATGTATACATCAGTCCTAGAGCAATATAAAAAACAAGCACCATGCAGATTCCTTTCTTTTAGGAATCTCAGCCCAGTGCCAATGCTGGGTTTCCAGGGAGCATATCAACCTCAAGGACTGACTCCAAGCAAAGGCCAAGGCAGAGAGCAAACCCATAGCTCTCTCTCTGCAGGATTTTGTGCAATGAAGTTAACACCATGCTGGTCTTTCAAAGTCTGAACATTTTCTTCCATAATAAGTAAAACAGCTTGGAAGACTGCGTGTAGCAGCAGCACTTTCATAGTATCATAGTGACACTGCCCTGATGTGGCAATGAGAAATATGGTTTTTACCTTTCTAGTGAAGCTGTGGCTGTTCCTTTCAGCCACATACACGGTGACTAGCATTAATTTTCTTCCACAGTGGGCTCTGAACCATTACACAGTCACTCCCACAGTTATTAATTACTAGTGCAGTCTATAATATTCTTTGCTATTGGCTAAGGGAGTTTGGCTTGAATTAGATTGGCCACGTGGGGATTGAATGAGAGGGCATTCGTTGTATTCAGGGATTCCACACAGATTGCTAAATTCTCTTTGGTTCTAATCTTCCATGGAATTGCAGTGCAGCATCGATGAGGATGAAGAAATGGCAGGCCATTTTTGCATTTCTGATTATTTCAAGGAGACCCTTGATGGGCTGTTTCCCTCTGAAGGGTGGTGTCAAACTCTCTGATAAGACAATGACACAGGATATTTTTAAAAACAGCTTGTAACAGCAGCAGACTAGGGAGAAGGAACTCCCCTGAGACAAGTAATATGTACAGAGCTTACACAGAACTGAGTTATCAGCGGGATTCTTACTTCTTTGTATTGTCAAAATGCACGGTGCGGCGGTACGTGTCTGCTGTTTAGTAGAGCGAACTCTCAGAAGTCACCACCGAGTACATCCCTCCTTTGCTTCCTCAGTTTCTTTCATGGCACATGAAGCCAATACTCTCTCAGCACAGCTGACTCCAATATTATTGGAAGTGGAGGGACATCTGGGATGCTCAGCACCCTTGTGAGACGCCTACCGGGATTGAGCCAGAAAAGATCAACACACCTGCTTCCCACACCTGAGTTCACAAATGGCAACTTCCTCCCACAAAAATAAACTTTTATTTTTCTCTCTCCAGTTTTGCTACAGGTCCGTGACTTGACCGGCAGGAAAGCTTGGTTTGCGGTATTGAAGTACAACTGCTGTCCAGTTTGCCCAGATAACACTTCAAAACACCACCAAAACATTTCCCCTTCAAAACAGCTTTGAGGAAAAAGGGCCAGGACACTTGGGTTGTCAGAGCAGCACGTGGTTTACTCATGAAATGGGATCTGTGATCTCCAGGTCCAATGTACATAGAAGTTTCAAAACCCTTCAATTTAGAAAAATCTGTTTGATGAATAAGCGGGCTATTTTTATTTTTAAATTTATCCAGCTTGCTCGAATCTGAACCCCTGGGAGAGCCTCAGGGAAAAGTCCGGAGGGAGAGGAAAAACGTGAGGGCTTGTGAAAGCTACAAGTGAGGTGACATATGTAACGTTCAATTTTCTCTGGTTGTAATGCTTCCTTTTATGAATGTATGAGCCTACAGCTGGTTGCCTTGATATGGGGCACTCGCGAGGGAGCTCAGAGGACTTAGTGGGAGAAACATACTTTTCCAGTTTCTTGCCTCTAGTGCTTTCTACCCTTATCACCCTCTCTGATAAATGCGAGGGAGGTTTGAATGCACCTTGTCTTGGACCCTTGGAGAGGTTGGGCTTTGGTTTGTCAAGGCTGGAGATACAACCTCCCTTGTTGTCGGACCCCATTCTGTGCGGTTCCCTTCCTGAGGAGGTCTGTCGGTGTCTGGCTGGAGGATTCAGTTCAGTTCAAATCACTTATGCTGCTCCTCACTCCTATCTGATCTTTATCCAACCCTTATCTTTGGATTATTTTGTTATTTTGATTCTTTTCAATCAATAGGGTCTTGATTTAATAGGACCAGGCTTTCCCCTCCCTTAGTGCCACAGCAGCAGTAGAGCCATTTTGCAACACACTGGACCAGACTCCAAAGCCATACTACCTTCTCTTCCTTTTTGGGGGGAGGGTGGTGGAAACCAGAGGATCTGTGTTTAATTACTGAGTCAGTTCGATTCCAGCAACCCACCTGGAAATAGCTCGAAAGAGCAATGCTATTTCTCGGTGGGTTGCTGGAATCCCACCATCTTTCCATGAGTGTTTCTGGTTCACTACTCCACTCCACACACTTCATACACAACCAAACCATAAAAGATCATCTTTCTGCCCCTTTGGTGGATGGAACAGGCTTGATGCTTATAGATTCATAGATTGTAAGGCTGGAAGGGACCTTGGTAGATCACTGGGTCCAACCCCCCGTGCCAGGCAGGAAAGGCAATTGGGGTTAGGTGACCCTGGCGAGGTGACCATCCAGTCTCCTCTTGAAGATTTCTAGGGTAGGCGATTGCACCACCTCTGGAGGGAGCTTATTCCAGTCTGGACACCCTGTCTGTGAAGAAGTTTTTCTTAATGTTGAGCCTGAAACGGTCTTCTAGGAGTTTGTGGCCATTACCTAGTTTTCCTGAAGGGTGCCCTGGTGAACAGTTGTTCACTGAGCCCTTGATATACTCCCTTGATGTAGCGGTAAGCTACTACCAAGTCCCCTCTCAGCCTTCACTTTTTCAGGCTAAAGATTCCCAGGTCCCTCAGCCTTTCCTCGTATGGCTTGTCCTGCAGGTTTCTGATCATACAGGTGGCTCTTTTCTGGACTCTCTTGAGCTTTACCACATCCTTGTCGAAGTGCAGCGTCTAGAACTAGACACAGTCCTCCAGCTGCGGTCTCACCAATGCTGAGTAAAGAGGAAGAATCACTTCCTTGGTTTTGCTAGAGATGCATCAATTGATGAATGCCAGAGTATTATTTGCCCTGCTGGCTACAGCATCGCGCTGCCGGCTCATATTCATACTGTGGTCTATTATTACCCCCCGGTCCCTTTCATTCATGGCGCTGGTCAGTTTGGTGCTGCCAAGCCTGTAGGTGTGCCTGGGATTGTTCGTCCCCAGGTGGAGCACTTTATATTTCTCAATGTTGAACTTCATCTGGTTCTGATCCGTCCAACTTGCCAGCCTGTCTAGGTCCACCTGTATCTGTAACCTCTCTTCAAGCGTGACCATGCTCCCCCATAACTTGGTGTTGTCCATGAACTTGGTCAGTGAGCTCTTCACCCCCACATTCAAATCGTTGATAAAGATGTTGAAAAGCACTGGGCCAAGCACTTAGATGTATCAGATACAGTACTGCAGTCCCAGGGCTGTTTCCTCATTCCTTCTAATACTTGGGAGGGTAAACTTTAAAGGATGATTTTGAGTACCTTGTCCATGATCCCTCTTCCTCAGCTCTCATAATTTTTTGGAGTCAGTTCGCCAGCTGCACAAGGTTTGCTCTGCCCCACCCATATAACACTCCCAATGAAGTCATGACACACAGATCCTGTTCTGAATTTGACCTTTCCTTTCAACTGCTCCTTTGGCTACCAGGCTTCAAAAGGGTCAGCTTCCTGCTGGCTGAGGGTAGCAATTTTCCTTTTTAAATCTGAGAATAGCTTTACATAATAGAGCTATGTATGGTCATGAGGAACAACAAGACAAGCAGGTTGGCTGCCCCCTAGAATTCAGTGTACCTAAATCTGTCCATTTGAGCAAACAAGTATTATTCCTGCCTTATGTATTACGATTATTTGACTTCTTTGCCATTAAGGTAGCTGGAAAAAGGTAGCACGATGAAACCTTTGCTCCACAATCTTAATGCCAGAAAAAAAGCCCAATAATGTGTGTTTCAAGGCATTGCTACCATTAGCAGGACTGAAGCAAGCTTCTAGTCTTCTTTCTGTGTCTATATAAACACATACACATATACAAAAAGTCATTGTGTTTAGTATAGACTTAGACTATCTCTAACCCAATTACAAATATCTATTTATCCAGATGGTTTTTACATTTGAAGAGTTACTGAATATGCCTAGATCCTTATGATATTTCTAAATGAAGCATGAAATCAAACATCTTATCACATATTTTAAAACACACCCGCTCCATTACTGGTTTATAATTGTTAATTAGCAGATAAATGTTTCATACTCCCACATCTTTTATCCTCCAGAGAGAGCAAAACAAACAGATTCACAGAGGAAATCTGAGTATTGCTAAGCCTGTTTTGTGATAAGATCGCTTAATAACTTAAATCCTAAATGTTCTTGGCTCCCAAGGCTGGTGTTATAATGAGGTCATGGCTATGTGATACAGAGCTGCAAAGAAACACTTTGATACACTTGTATTGTCTGGTGCTTAGAAACAGGAACTGGAAAACTGAACTCCTGAATTTATTCCTAAAACTGTCGGTGACTGTCTGTTTGCCCTTATATGAGTCTAATTTCAATGATCTTCCAATGGCCTCTCTCTAAAATGGTGATAATAGGTATCCGTCTCACAACCCTGCCATCTGGGAGACTCTTGGAGAAAGGCTCCAGGATATGAACTCAAGGCAACCCCAATTTTAGACTAAAATAAGGATGGTTAATGTTACTTCCAATTTACAAAGGGTATCAAATAATTCTCCTTAGATGACAAACAGGATGTAGAGTCTGCGAAGTACCTCTACCTGAACAGAAGGCAAAAAGACCTCTGGCTGTTACTTAAAACTAAATTATCTAATAAAAACAGGCTACAAGTGTGTGATATTGAGTCATGGAGTCAGTGCAGCACACTGGACTATGTTAGAGTCTGAAGTAAATATGTATTTTGATTCTCTCTGGCTACAAATAAGTTGAACACTGGAGAAACCTGGATATATCATGGTTTCTGATGTCCCAATACTGTATTTTTCTAGTGTAACTCTTGCTTTCTGTACTTGTAAGAAGAATGTGTATTTGCTTAACATGACTTCCTTCCTGAAGTGTCACTGTTCAAACTATGAAACTCGCAGAGATGCAAATTCTATTTTGGCATGATGGATCTCCTGATGTCCACATACCTTTCTTGTTCCTTCCTTCCTGTAATTAGGGCTAAATCTGCTCCAGGACTTGTTCTTCTGCAGAAGACACCATTTTTAGAGCAATACATCATTGACAAGTCATGACACTAATAGATCCTCAGAGCGAGCTGCTGCTTTATGGAGGTACTGAATCACATTGATCACTGATAAAATATGTCTCAAAAGAGGACTCCATGAATAAGCCAACAAGGAGCGGATTTATTCTCATTACGGGGAGGCAGGTGCCATTAGCCCAGCTTTCTAGCTTTCATTTCATTCCGGCCTTCCAGATAATTGTACTTTGTTTTTACTCATTCTATCAAGAGCTGGCTGAATAATTAATATTTAATCCCTAGCAATGTCTGTTTGGATTTTAAAATGAATTGGCTCAGCTATTTTCTCACTCCCCATGCACATTTGCCTGATAGCACTTTACTGGCATGAATGTTCACAGAATGCAAACGTCCCAGTAAATCACGTGTCAGTAGTCACAGAAACTGAGTTTTTGAGTCTCAGCCCTGGCAGGAAGTGCTCATGTGCTTGTGCTAACAGTTTGGCTCTTTGTCTCACTCTAGTGCCTGCCTCCAGAAACGTTTGTGGAGCAGCTGCTGCCTCAAAGCTAGTAAACCTGATGAATAGAGGCTCATGCTTTGAGAGACAATAGGTCTACTCCCCACAAATGACTGTTCATCATAGTTACAAGGCGAGCCAATTAGGGTGTCGCTGGCCAATCACAGATAAACAACACGGGTCCATTTTAGGCACTCTGTATGTCAAAACCCTCAAAAAGGAAAGTAAGAAAACTCAAATGAGTAAATGTGAAGAAACTGGGATCTATACAATCTATATAGCTCGCAATTAAAGACTTTTTTTTGCAAAAATCTTGTTGGTCTAATAAAAGAGATCATCTCTACTATGAGTCCTGATTGCCTTTTCCTTTAGACCAGTGTGGCTACAACTGGGATACCTGTGATCTATACAGAGTTCAACAACTGATATGGAGTGTGCCACTGATTGCATTAACCACTACATCTAGCTACCCAGGATCTAGCTGGAGAACTGGTCATTGTAAAACAAAAGCATTATCCCAAGTAAGGTGGGATTTTCACCCCTTAACACTACACTGAAAAAAGCCTTGATGGATCAGAACAGAAGTAGCAGCGACAGGATGATTTACAACATTTTGCATTTGTAGGCCTTCAACTTTTTACCTGTAACCAGACCCCTTGTCTCGAAACTTTAATGTTATCCTTTCTGCTCGGAAGAACAGGGTTCAAAAGTGAACAGAAGCAGGTTTAATCCAAGGTTGGCATAGAGACGCTTGAGTTTCTCAGACACTCACAGTTGTTCTTTGGATCGTCTCTAAGCTATATCCTGAGACATTTGCGCAGCCTTTCCTGCTGTGAACTTTGCTGTAGATGCTTTCCGGTAATGAAACCTCAGTAATGGAGCACACAAGATGGTCCCTTCTGTATAACTGTGGTGGGTGGGATTTTTTCAGCTGTGCATGTCCGTGTTTTGGTAGTGGATGAAATCTGTGCTCGGGGTTTGTGCTTATGTCTCTTCCCGTACAAAAGAGGTTACAAGAAGGGCACTAGAACTCATGTTATATTTCAGTATAAAAGTGAGGCTATTTAAAGGGCTGTAAAGATGCCTTGCCTTCCGCAACCGTGGGCAGAATGCATACAAAGAGGTCTCTCAAATTTCCAAGAGAATAAAACTCAAATGACCTAATCCAATCTAGTCTCATTTTTTCATGGCAGGGGCCAATCCGTCCTACTTTCCTCCAGTAAAGGGAGAACAAGTATGGAAAGGAGATGGAGTAGATGATCTGTAATAGTAAGTACAAAGAAGGTTTGGCATAGGTGGGAGTCCTGTGCTCCTAGCCCATGTAGAAACTGCACTGCAGCTTGTTAGTCAACAGACTTCAACCCTGTGCCTCCCTCATTCAGTCCAATCTTTAACCCCTTCACAACATGCAGCAAAACATGAGTGAGTCTGGAAGTACCACCCTCAACAGAGATTTCCTTCATAGCTGTGCTTGGTGGGGCTAACCCCTTACTCACCAGACCAGTCTTAGAAGAAGCTTGAGAACAGAAACCTTCACGTCCTATCTGTGCAAGAGAACGATGTCTCTTTAAGAACACATCTTCCTGCTCATTACTTGGAGCAACTGACTGCACGTTCAAAAAGAAAAGAGTTAATCACTTGGGCTATTTATCGCATTCCCAGCAGATCAGTTTGGGATTCTGTGTCTTTGGCAAGGTGACAAGAGACCTACTTAAAATCTCTTTTCCAAAGTTGCCTGTTGGACATTTTTAGTAGGGTACAGACATAATGCTTGGGCAGGACTGTTGCTGAATTTCCCTGGAAGCAGTGTTGCTGGAGTGCAGCACTCCATGTCAGACTAACAGGCCTGTGTTTTAATTATTTATGCAACACCCAGAAATTGTCAGGCACTTTGAAGGAAAAGGGAAAGCCATGGTCTTCTTCCCGAAGAGCTCAAAATCTAAACAGACAAATGAAAAACAAAGCACAGGGAGAAGGGAAGATGGACAAGGCTTCCACAGATAATCTGGAGATTTTTGGCAATCAAGACTTGTAGTAGAGATCAGATCTTTCATTAGACCAACAAGATTTTTGCAACAAAAAAAACCAACCTTTATTTGCAAGCTTTTCGGGCACAAACAGCCTTCATGAGGCATTGGAGAAAAGATTGTAAAAGCTCTCCTGGGTAGAAATGAAAGTTCATATTTCATAGGATTTCACAGAGGAGTCAATAGATGGAAAACTCCTCTGAGCAGTCAGTTCATAGCTGGTCTGGAGCCTCTCACCTCCTGGGAGGGTCTGTGATTATGCAAATTACTTTGAAACAAAGGCAGGAGCAGGATTTCAGGTTTCAGCCTTTCATTTCTACCCAGGAGAGCTTTTACAATCTTTTCTCCAGTGCCTGATGAAGGGTATTTGTGCCCAAAAGCTTGCAATTAAAGAATTGTTTTGGCAAAAATCTTGTTGGTCTAATAAAAGATCTCACCTTGACTACAAGTCCTGATTGCCTTTTCCTCTAGACCAATACAGCTACAACCTGGATACCTGGAGATCTTTGGTCATTTCGGGGTATTCTGCTCCATGCAGGGAGGGCTGACCTGATGGTGATGGTGGAGTCTCTGCATCCAAGGAGCATTCAGGTGTGGCTGAGGGGCAAGAGAATACATCGGTAGCAGGCGATCAGGCAACATATAGGTGCTTGAGGACACACTGTGGTTTGTAATGCAGCACAGATGTTGCCACATGGGCTTCAGTGAAGCCCCTTTGTGGCCTGAAGCCAAATCTCACTAAACTTGTGCCATCTCCCAGCTCACTTACCATGTGGAGGATCTCAGCATCCTGCTTTCTGAGGCCTCCAACATCCTTGGCTGGCCTACAGTTTACAGATCTTAGTCACCGGCCACCTAATCAGACTCCCCTGGACTGAAGTTAAACACAAACTAGGGCCTACAGGTCATGAAGAAGCTTCACTGATGCCAGTGTTGCAGCTTTAATGCAGTCCACAGTGCATAGAGGCCAGGACCCTGGACTTCCTCTTCCCAGGGGGATGAACTCATCACGGGATGCCAGAGTCACGTTCCCCGTTGTGCTCTCTAAGGAATCTGGAATTGCCCCATGGCTTTGCTTCAACATAAATGAAGCAGAGGGCCCCAACCCCAGGTTGGCCCATAGCCTTGTGAGGGGTATAAGGACTTGAGTTTCTTGAGGAGGGCATAGGATCCAGATCTCCCATGTCCTGAGCAAGTGTTCTTGCTCTACCCAGAGCCTATAGAGAAATGGGCGCTAGAACCTCTGCTGCTTCTTTCAGGCATTTTTGAATGAATGTAGGCAAGGCAGCCGTGCTGTGTGTGGCATCCAGAACTGCTTGGGTGTTAGGCAAGCTCTGAGCATGCCTCCTGTATGGTGCTCCTCAGGGAACACAGGTGCATCTAGTTTCTGAATCCCAGATACATTTAGGCATGAGGGTGGTGCCAAGATGCTTAGCTCAGCCAGGTGGTAGCGCCTCTGGGCAGGCATAGAAGCAAAACTATAGGTGTAAGTATGTAAATAGCTTTACTGGTGAAAAAAAAGGAGCTCCTGTGGACTCCCAGGCACCAAAGTGGTTAGGTGGAGTTGTTATGGATTGCCAACTTGGACTACTGCATCTCTATTGCACTTAAGATGCCTAAGGTACCTTGGATCAGATCCAGGGATCTTGGATTAGGAGTTTCAAAGAGACTAGGAGAATTACCGCTTTGAAATTCAGCTAGGTTCTGAATGTCCTAACCTCAGTAACCTTGATTTCAGAGGACAAACACGAGGACACAAGTGGTCTTATCCTGCAAGATGCTAAGCAGTCTCAATCTAGTGCAGTTCAAAGGGCTGAAGAACGGAGAGCCAGAAGAGTAGTCCTGATTAAGCAGTACGTTTCAATAAACACTACCCCCTAAGACATCAAGAGCTGAGATTCAAGCTTGTCTTTGGTGCCCTCCATTTTTTTAAAGGAAAAACCCAAGTGTCTTCACTAAAATATTTGCTGGGATTAAAAAAAGTGTTCCCTTTCTCTGCCTGTATAATAAGCATAATTGTTAGACAAGGCAGGTCTTTGTGCTCCAAATTTAATACATAGTTTTTGACCCACAGAGTGATAAGCTGGAAAATAAATGGCTGGTTTTTCCCCAGTGTTGAAGAATGCCTTTCAGATTGACTTGGGAACTTGCCTGCTCTAGTCTGCCCACCTGGCTTTTACTTTGATATCCCTAACATTATCATAACTTTTATTGTCTTTTCATGTCAGTCAAACCCACTTCACTAAATTACTTTCATTTATACGTCCTCTCTTGCTATTTGGGTTGATCTTCATCTAAGATTTAAGGTGAAAATGTTTCTTCTGTTTGACAGGGTGGGAGGTGGAAATTACTATGTGAACAGAAAATCACAGGTTACATAAATAATATGTCATTGTATATCACAGAGTGGAGCCTTAAATCAATTCATTAGTTTGTATAAAGCTTTTGTGAGCTTTTTAACTATATCATATCAACGTGGATTGCACATACGCTATAAGTTCCTTTTTTTTTTGTCATCAACTTTCCAGCTCCTTATGTTAAGCTGAATGTCTTTCTAAAGATTGTTTTTCTTTCTTTAGTGGCTTGGTTTATATTTTCCCTTCACTTCTGAACACATCCCTAGCCTAAGGCAAAAGTATGCATTTTGGTCACGGAAGGTAGGCGCAGGAATACTCTTCACTTTTCAAGGGGTGAAAGGCAAGCTGAGATATGCTGGATTAATGAAAGAGGCACTGAAAAGCAGCTGGTTGATTCAGAATGAGCCATTCACTTGCTTTCAAGTTGTCTCATAGCAAAATCTATAGAGTGAACTGTACTATGTAGATAATTTATCCTTAAACCGAGAGGCCTCCTACCCCTTTTCATAGGCTGAATTTTTCTTTTACAGGCGTGTCAACTAAGATTGCTTACTGTTGAGTTAGGAAAAACAGGACAACTCAGGAGGCCTGATTTCTCTAGGAGAGAAAGCCATATCTTTTTACAGTCTTTTTAGTAAAGTTCCTTTTTGGGATCAGACAAAGGAAAAGGAGATCACAGCTTTCTACGCTGTCAACAGCAGGCCATGCTAAAACTTGAGTCCAGTAGGATTGTAAAGTAAAAACATCCATGGCTTTGACAGAATGATCCATTTTAGTATTCCAGCCGAGATTCACTTCATATTGTTGCTGCACTCTTCATCTCAGTAAATCAAGGTTTATATAAAGCTCCTTCATTGATACAGTTCTGCTGTACAACAATATTAGTGAGAGCAATATCCAAATGATCATGAATCAGCCAAAACTAGTACTGGTCCATCTCACACTCTTTCTTTAAGAAATTAAAACCTCTCAGTCTGCGCCAGGTTTTATCCAGGGTTGATTGTTGAAGCCAGTGTTACCAAAAAACTTGACTTTGCCTTGACTTTTATTGGAAGTACATGCAGCATTAAATATTAATACAGTCCAAATAGCTGAAACCCCAAAGCAGATGAAAGATGTACAATCAAAACAAACACATTGTATAATGTGAGCCAAAATTAGCCATTGTGCTACTTGACAAATATGCAAATATAGATCCTAACAGGTCTAGTACAGCTTTACAAATTGCAATTCTGGGAAAGACGCTATCAGAGTCCAATTAAATAGCAATAAGAACACCACACATGCGAGGGCTGATTCAAACTGCATTGAAATAAATGGATTGTGGCTCAGGGTCTCAAATTCTAAAGGCTCCCAAATCCTTTAAAACAAATGCAGTAAAACCTCTATGTAGCACCATAAATACTTGACAGTTTCTCACCACCAAGAACATATCCTTTTAATAGTTTAGCTCAGTTCTGGGATAATGAGAAACAATTTGGAGCATGAAATAAATTGGGAGGAACATCTGCGAGCCGATAAAGAGAGAAAGACAGAGCTGGATACACAAAAAAGGCTGGAACTGCAGGGCTTCCTGAATTGATCCTTAGGTGTGGATCCTTCACAGCTCTCAGTAAAACTATACTTTGTGGAATAATGGGAGGAAAGCCTTTTACTTGGGTTCCTTTGATCACATTTGACCTATTCTTCAAAGCTGGCATAAAGAGGGCTTTTCTTTGCAATTATAGATGTACCTTTAGGAACTATACACACATGTAAAGCCTGGCAGCACTGAGGTGTGACTGTTTTACATGTGTAAGCCTGTACTTGGGAAGTGCCTTTAATTTGAATTGGATGTGGTTAAGAAAGTTACAGATGTTGTAAGTGAGCCAATGGGCCAAGTTATATTCTCTGTTACACAGATGTCAAGTAGGAGTAACAGTTGAAGCAGAACTGGGAGCAGAACTGGAAGCAGAACAGTTGAAGCGAGTCAGGGACCCCATGCTCCCAAATCATGAGGAAGGAGGAATTTGGGGCTCTTTTTGTTTGCCTTGTGGTTTTTGAGTCTTTAAATTACAAACTTATTCTACAAAAGAATATCATTAAAAGTAGAAAATGGTATTTAAACATACATCTTTTTCCGAGAGCTTGAATGAAACTGGATTTTTGGTTTCACAGTATGTGCTGTGATTTTGAAAATGTTTCCCATTTCTAAACAGATCAGGAACAAAAAAAGACAGTGTCCCATACAATGACAATGCAAGAACAAGTTCACTTCAGGGGAATCAAACTCTTTATTCCTTATTTTGACCCCTTCCATTTTTTAAAAATATACTTTTTTATACAAACAATGCATTTTCAGAAAAGTAATTCTGCAACGAGAAATCAAAACGGTTTATTCTGCAAATACCAGAAAATGTTATTGAAAGGCTCTGTTTCAATTTCCCCTTCCAATATGAAATTTCATTTAAATCATCATGTTATTCAACATGTTTCCATTTCAACAAATCTGCCAGCTTCTGTCATACAACCGTTTTGATGAAAAATTCTCAAACAGCTCTAAAATTAATCTGCACCATTTTGGAGGCTGCTTTTCAAAATGTACAGAATGTGTCCAAATACTACACATTATTAGAGTATCAGTGTGAATGACACAATGCCTTGCTGGCTTCCAACCAAGTATTTAGCTATTTCAAAGAACCTTGATTGGAGCCATAACTATCCTGCTAAAACGAAGCTGGTAATTAGAAATATGCAAAATGGTTTGGAAATAATCTCTGAATGAGGATCTGAATATGGGAGTCTTTCATGGGTAAAGTGGATAATTGCCTGCCTATCCTTCTTCTATTCAGTGCAGATAATTGAGTTGTTGTCAAACACTTCTAACGCTGACTATCACAATAAATATGAGAACACAGAGAGATTCTTTGAATAATCTCATCTTCTTGCTTGAGAAAGCACTTTCTTTTGTATCCATCTAGATGAACGACATAGCAACAGGAAACGAGAGTGGCACAAAAAGAACAGGGAAAGAAAGCAGCATGGTTTTAGCTTTATTAGATTTTTATATGACTTTGTTTCACTGTCCTACATCTGTATGCTGGCAGTGCCCTTGTTTGGAGTAAGAACACTGGATTGTTTGAATGAGGAGCAAAAGTGCTGGGCTGGAAGGGCAGGGCTGGAAAGTGGTTGGAAATGACCTGCTGTGAGCCTTTGGGCCAGTCTCAGGCTAGGCGCCAGGATATTTACCTGCCTGACAAAGAAACTGAGAAGCATGAATGAGTGAAGGATGTAAGGGTTTGCTCGTGTAATCTAAGACATATTATGTGTGTGTATTACCCTTGGGTAGACTCTCTTAAGATGGGAAAACCATTTTCCACTTGAGTGACTGTCAATCTAGGTATTAACCTTTAGATCTGGGATGTGGAAGGAGTTTGCCCAATATGTTACACCAAGCAGCTACAAAGACCTAATAAGGGAGCTTCCTATCTTGCCTGTACGTTGGCTTATTCCCCACTCTGCTCGTGGCTTGAGCTGAAATATGGTAGTATCCTAACCCTAGTACCTCCCCGGGCTTTCACAGTTCTTCTCATGCAGCTACTTGCTGTGAGTATTTAAAAATCCTTCCCCTTTTCCTCCTTCAAAATCCTCAGTCACTCCTGTAGCCCTTTGGGGTTTCGCTCATGTTGCCAAAGAACTGAAGGTTATTGTGCATGAATGTCGCATGCCTCCAGAGGCTGGGGAGGGGAGCATGGCGACTGGCTGTAGGTGGCAGAGGCAAGTGGGGAGCTCATGCAGGAGGCCAGGGTGGTATCAGCAGTGGCTGGGGGTTGGTGAGCACTGACTGGTGATTGGCGACCACCTGCAGACACCATGGGCAGCATCAGTGGTGGCCAGCGGCAATTGGCGACCGCCCGCAGATGCTGCCAGTGGTGTTGGCAGTGGGGAAGGAGGTGAGCGGGAACTGCCTGCAGGTACCACTGGCAATATTGGTGGCAGCCAGTCTCAGGGGGTGCGCCACCAGTCTCAGGGGGTATGCATGCATCTGCGTGCACCCCCTGTGTGTCGCCAATGTTATCGAGTATTACGATGATACAAATTTGGATATTGCTGTCCCCTGTGCAGCTGGACCTTTACAAAGACTGCATCAGCTACATACTTGGCCCTAGGTAATGCAGATGAGAACCCGGACAGGAAGGTGTTTAAAAGCCAAGGGAGAAGTTACTTGAAGGAAACTCTATTTTTAGCAAATGCTTGTTTGCGACTTTGCGGCGCCGAGTGTGGGGAGCAGTGGGAACCTTATGTCTCCAAACACCCGAAGCAGCTAGTTTTCTTTCTTGCGCGATCCCTCGTGAAGCACATGACAATTCTTTCTCCATTAGTAATCTTACGTTTGAATTTTAATTTTGCTCTCTGTGTCTAGTCTTTGGGCACCTTCAATCCCTTACAAGTGAGAGTCTTCCATTCTAAGAGACTGAGTTTTCAAACTACTTTTGCAGCTACCTTTGTCTCATGAGGTTCCCCTGCAGGGAAGGACTCTCTCTTTTTCACACATTCACAAACACCCAATTAGCTTTCGCACACAATATTTCCTCGTCAGGGTGGGACCTTGCTATTTCTGCTTCCTCACCCTGGTTGAGTAAATGCAACTAATAGTTATTGTTACAGAAAACTGTCATGTTTGCAGAAACCAGAATGAGTTTCTGAGAACGTTGTGGTTTATCAGGTTGTCATTTGCAAAGACTTGGCAGATCCCTCCTTCTACTGCACTTATTAGTAACATGTTGAGTGCTTGAGTACAACTGTGACATACAAAAAACTAGAACTTTTGGTTCCAAAATGATACCTTTTATTAGACCAACTGGTCTCAGACCAACACGGCTACCAAGTACACCTCTGAGTACAACTGTGTGTGTTCAGCGTCATTTTATATGATCTCCAACTGCATCTCTGCTTGTGTAGATACATAATGCCTAATAATGAGATAGCTCTTTGCAGCTTTAAAATACCTTTCCAAACATTCATTGATTGACTATAATTAATGGATACTATACCATCACAATACATGTAGAGTTTCCCACTTTTCTATGTGACAGCCTCAATGCTGGAACTCAAGGAACTCATGATTCTTTAAACAATTAGACAACAATACCTGATATTATTTTTTTTATAAATATCTCAAAGAAAACATGCTGTGTAAAATGCAAAAATGAAAAAAATCCAGAAAGTAGATCAGTTTTGCATTCCTCTACATTAGAAGTGTAGACAAGTTAGACTCCTTTGTTCACAAATTTCTTTCAGTAGCTGTCTATTGGAACTGTTCTTTTGGTTGTCAGCTAATTCAATGGTGCTATGCTCTTTGACAACTAGAAGTACTACAAGCTCATCGGGGGTGGGGACAGGAGGAAAAAGGGGATACAATGTTTACCAGGGTGCCCATAGGGGTAACTAGAAACAATGGTCACAAACTGAAGGAGAGCACATTTAGATTGGACATCAGGAAAAAAATATTTAGAGTGAGGGTTGCCAAAATATGGAATATGCTTCCAAGGGAGGTGGTGCTATCACCTTCCTTGGAGGTATTTAAGAGGAGATTGGACAAACACCTGGCTGGGGTCATCTGACCGCAGCGCTCTTTCCTGCCCTGGGCAGGGGGCCGGACTCGATGAACTAATAGGTCCCTTCTGACCCAAAAATCTATGAATCTATGAGAACCAGTATGCATTTGATTTGGTGTTAAATTGAAATGTATGGTACAGTTTTGAGGAAGAACCACATGCACCCTCAGACCTGGATTGAAAAAGCATATTCAACTTACTTGGAGAAATGAACAGCAAGCAAACCTTCCAGCTTTATTTTCCTATGATCCCTGTAATGCTATGAAACCAGTGCAACATGCAAGGCATTTTATATCATTGCAAGCATTTTATAAGGTACCGGATTTCCTTCACAGTGGGCATGTCTACATGTGCACCCAACTGTACAGGTGTTATTGCACAGTCACTCAGTACTTGCTAAAGCAAATGCTAAATGACTGCACAGTAACCGCCAGTACTATGCAGTCCTGGCACTGTATGCGTTGTTTCCAACCCTACCGTAGAGGCGTCATCACAGTTTGTGCCTGCTGATGCTACAGCAACATAGCATCTTGTGTAGATTCACCCACAGAGGTATAGCAAGGCAGCTGGGTGTCTGGGGCAGCAGCGATGCAGAGGTGGGAGCAGTGACTTCCAGCTGCCACCGTGCTGCTGGTGTGATTGTGTGGCTGTGGCAGCAGCTGTTATTTTTCTGCCTCCCTTACAGGTTGGTGTCCAGGGCTGCTGCCCCAGTTGCCCTGCTATTGTTACACTTCTGGCTCCAAGCACAGGTACATATCTGTTGCTTGAAATGTAAAACAGGTATAATTTGGCTCAAGGAGCAAGAGAGATTGTGTGGATGGAGGTGGTAATCCTCTAGGTGCCATTAATGGGACATCCCTGGCTGAGGCATAGCTGTGTCCGTCACTGTTTGTGCCTCCTTTCATCAGAAAGACAGGCTGCCTATACATGTGTTCAGGGACAGGAGTGGGGGAAAGGAAGGTTAATTAAAGCAGGTCCCAGAGAGTCATTCTAATTAAAACACCTCAGCATCATATGTATTAAGCCCAAGTGCATTTAAAAATGGCTACAGGATCCTTTAACTAAAGGTCATTCAATGAGCTTTAGGTAAAGTGCCCCAGCAGCCATTTTTAAACCTGAAGGGGCTTATACACATGATGCTACGGCAATGCTAGTATGTTCCAATTAGCACACATCAAAGCACGTGTATATGCATCCACAGTGCTGAGGAGTGAACGGCTTGACACGTGACATAGGTGTAGCCAGGGTCCCTCACTTCAGATCCTGAGAAATAGATTGTCTTTCAAAGGAGTATTGTATTGTATTCTGCCTACTGAACCTGGGTGGTGCATTGGGAAGATGCAGTTGGGGATGGTCCTTCTTTGAGCAGGGTGTTGCACTAGCTGATCTCCTGAGGTCTCTTCTAGCCCTAATTTTCTATGATTCTGTGATCTAGTTTTCTCTGCTGACAGTCATACACTCACCAGATTGGCTCAGCTTTGCATGGTGGCACACTGGGATTTTAATTTCAACATGATTTATTTGAGAACAGAATCACTTCAGTGACAACACTGCAAAGCCAAAGACTTTGGCTTTAACTCCATTTTCCTTCACGCTGGCCGCAAATTTGGCTCTAGAAGCTGCAAACTGATGAGAAAGCGGAGAGGGGGAATGGAAGGGGGTGAAAAGGGGACCAAACCAGGAAGATTTAGGTGACCCTCCATTTTCTGTTCCCATTTCTGAAACCTAAGGATCTGTGCTGCATTCAGTCATGTAACTACAGAAATTAAATACTTAACTTGGCAAAAATAGTCCCAGAGTCCTTTATTGGCGTCTTTCCTGGAATGCCAGCTGTTCAAGTGAAGTAGACAGGCCAGGCTTTTGCTAATTTCCCTGCTCTTCCAGATACCTGCTCCAGATTTGTTTTGAGAAAAAATAATTTAGTGTACAGGTGGTTGAAGGGCTGAAAGTCACTCATTTTTTGTAGCGCGCCAAGATTGATGAGACGTTGGCGATAGATCTACCTGCCAGCAGAAGAAAACTGGAACTCTCTTTTAACAAATGTGAGGGTTGAGGCCCATCTTTGAATCAAACTGCAGATTTTTTAAGGCAGTAACAAAACCAGAAGGCTTTCGTCTGAACTCCAGTTCAAATGAAACGAATCCCACATCATGAATGGCAATTAGCAAAATGGAGTCTGGTGAAAAAATCAGCAGCAGCAGCAGCAGAAGCACAAGATCTGTGGTTGTTTCCCAAGATTTCTACTTTAGAGGAAAACTTGTCAATATTTTCTTTTGGTAGCATCGTTTAAAAGATTTGCTGTGTTCAGTAAATCACTGTAAAAACACATGGTTTTTACCTCGCAGGGTGTAAAAACACCAAGTCCAATGTAACTTTGGAGAATGTAACTTGACTCCAGATTTAAACTAGTGTAACCGGCCGCATCTCCACGAGTTCCTGACTGTGCAGTAGCTTGTTACTACTGCGCAGTAGCATCAAATGGAGCAAAACATGACCTAATGCTATTGCACAGTTGTAATGAGCTACTGCACAGTCAGCATCACCTAAAAGCCATTGGGTGATGCCACTGCGCTGTAACTCTGGTTACTGCCGAGTCATTTAGTATTTGTATAAATAAGTACTTAAATGACTTGTATACAAGTACTAAATGACTGCGCAGTAACTGTTGCACCAAGTCTCGTGTAGACACGACCACTGAGAGTAACAATGACTCACTTTAGGCTTCATAAATCTCTGACCACTGTGGTCATCTCTTACAATTTTGAGAACAAATCTCTTTTTAAATGTGCATACAAGACCAAAGAACTGTGGGCAGGAATAAATAGCAGTGTGAAACTGTTTCTGTATTTTTTTCTTTTTGACAGTTGAAAATATTTATCATTGCAATTAAAAATGTCTTTTATAGACTGCACGTTAGCACTGGTCCATAAAATAGCTTAAAAGAAGTATAGGAAGACTTTATTTGTTATACTGGATCAGACCAGTGTCCATCTAGCCCAGTATCGTGTCATTGACTGGTCAGCACCATACATGTTGGAAGAAGGTACAAAAAATATCTTTGTGATTATGGCATAACTTGTCCCCAGAGAAAAAAGTCCTCCTAATTCCTACTAGTTAAATAATTGGTTATGCACAGAATAAATCTTTCTGAAACCTGTTGTTGCTTTATTATTTGCTAGTGCAATATAATATAACTGCTATTTGTTATTATGGATATGGATTATGGATATTCTTGTATCTATATACATGTCTAGTCCCTTCTCTGAATCCTGCTAAACGCTTGGCTTTAGTGATACCACATTACCGTATGTTCCGCAGAAAAAATCTTCATGACGTAAAAAAGGATTTCCATTTATCAGTATGAATTTTCTTCCATTCAGCATCATGGAATGATGCCCTAGTTCTTGCTTTATGAGAGAGGGAGGGAAAAGCTCCCTCTTGGTGTTTCTCCACAAAGGACCGAATGGTACAGAGAACACAACCAGTTTGTTAATGCTATATTAAAGTTGTAGCTCAGGAGAACATGCACACCATTTATTCCATTGAAGAAAATGTTGATATTTCAGCAAAATATCAATACCTGAAAAATTTTGCGGACAAGAAGAAAAAAAAAATTTGAAAATTTTGTTTTAAAACTGGACATTTCTATCGAGACATGCCACTGGAGCACCTCATGGGATTTGTGTTTGTGTTCTGTACGTCATGACCTTATTCTCCTCCATGGACCAGGATCAGAGGCTAAATAACATCTCCCACCCTGCATCAGTCCTCTTGTTTTTGAGCTATTATGGTGCATCAGCCAAAAGGCCGGTCAGATAGTCATCCAAATGGCAGCTCCCACACAGCATTATGGCAGCATTTCCAAACAGAAAAGTACTGTTGCTCAGGTGTATTCTTTTTTTAAATGAAAATAGAACCTTTTTATGTTTAAAAAGTGTGTTTAGGCAAAACAATTCTGGTCAGAGTCAGTTTGTATAGAATATTTCAACCCATCCTAAAACTAAATTCTATTTCTTCCCTGTCACCACACACATGTGCCCTTGTGGGGTAATCTAGCTAATGTCTGGGCTCTAAGAACAATATTCATTTTCTTCACATTAAGCTATTGTGCACCCCTCCATTCCCTGGGCCCCTGCAATTACTATTCCCAGTTGGTTTACAACATCAACAGCAGCACATCTGCAGTTGCAGGAGTATGAGGACCATTATTACCATGGCACACTGCCGGACTTCTTCACTTCTTTTTTTTCTCAGAGGCTCTGGGAATGCTGTAGCAGCATCTCATACCCGCCACTCTCCAAAGAGTTTGTTTTGTAGCAGTTACCAGGTAGGTGGAATAATGTAAAAAAACCTTCTTTCTCCCTCCTTGTTTTCTCTTCCTTTCTCTTTCTAAGTGAAAAGTGGTGATGAAATACATCTGGCAGAGGAACCAACAAGCCGGCACAGGTTACAATCAGAATACTTGTTTCTGATTACATTGTCATAATTTTACTTCTCTTGGGCAAACTCCAGCATTATACATATATAACCCAGCTTTGAGCTAGCCCGAGTTGTTCATTTGGTTTCCAGGTGATATCTCATAACCTTGGGTCTTGTACTGTAGTTTCATGTTGCAAGAAGCTTTCAATCCATCTTTGACAATTAGTCATGTACATGTAAGAGACCAGCCATAAAGAAGAGAGGAATACCCTGCCTCTCATTTCCTCCCTTCTCTTGAACATCCAGGTTGGAATCTAGCTTGGGGATGGGACTGGTGGTTACACACACACACACACACACACACACACACACACGCACTGTACATGCTTTACACATGCATTATACATACATTCACAATCCCAAGCCCTTTGCACACAGAGGGCGCATATACACAAGACACTATGGAACCGTAGCGTCTATTGGCAAAAAATGTGACACCGCTGCCATGTTGCTGTAGCAATATGCTCCTTTGGGATAACTCATTGCTATAATGATACAGTGGGCAAAAATAACCACGTGTGGCCAGCACAGCACAGTACAGGCTGTTACTGCGCCATCTTTTAGTATTTCCAAAGGGACGTACTAGATGATGGTGCAGTTAAAAAGGCACTGTATGCCCATGTGTAGATGCACCCAGAGAAAACGCTACAATAACTGCCGTGTTACCAAAGTCTACTTTCTAGCTGCCATCATATGAGCAACGTTCCCTCTAAGGAGTAGCGGTCCGTGAGCGCGCCGCTTCGGTCCCACCTCCCCCTTTCAGCACGGTCCACCAGCAAGTGTCCCTAAGGAGAGTGTTATTGTATTGTTTGCCATTGAAACATGGTACAGAAAAGTAGACTTTTTACAAATGCAAATTTATATATATTTTAAATATGCTCCAAATTCATCTCCAGCTGCACATTTAACATTAATCTTTATTTCCTTTAAGTTGCACAGTGCTTCTCATGTTATTGTATAACAACGTCACCAGTTGAGCCACTAACTTAGCATTGGGGGCTGAGTAAGCACTGTTTTGGTGTTTTATTTCAGCACAAAATCTTGCAGCTTTTTAAGAGTGTGAGAAAAATGTCGGGGGGGGGAGGGAGGGGAGGGGTGTGTGAAAGGGTCCTCTCTGTTCTAACAGAAAATAATAGAAATAATACTTGCCGGTTTTTAGCATCTTTATTTTAGCACCGCCATTAGTAGATGATGATGTATTCATTGATGATGGATGTACCCAACCTTTGGCACTTGGGGTCAGTCCACAAGTGCGATCCCAGGTATCATCCTGGCTGGGGGCTGGCATGGGCTCTGCTGGTTCCAGGGAACTGCTCCACTTCCCAGCCCCACCACCATGTGCTCCCCCACTCCCAGAGGCATGGTGAGGCGGGGACGGGGGCTGGGAACTGCTCCGCACGCTCTGCCAGCTCTGGGGAACTGCTTCACTCCCCAGCCCTGATGCCATGTGCCTCCTCGCTCCCCTAGGTGATGTGGAGGAGCGGAGCAATTCCCTGGAGCCAGCAGAGTCCATGGGGCAGTTCCCCAGAGCTGGCAGAACTTGTGCCAGCTCCCAGCCCCCATCCCGCCTCGGGGAGGAGCCACTGCCTGCCCTGGAGTGAGGACCTTACCTTTGGGAAGTGTCCCACGCCGGCCCCGGTGCCTCCGCCACACTCTGCACCCAGCTCCTCTCTGGGCGGGTGTGCGGTCTTAAAAAGTTTGTGCACAGCAAGATTTTTACTTGTGCACAGCTGTGCACGCATGCACCTTAGAGGGAACCTTGCATAAGAGTGTGCTGGAAGCAGAGAGTGTGCAGAGGTCTCTCTTTCTCTGCTGCATTTGCATGGGATCCAACTAGCATACAGACACTGAGAAGGCGAGGAAACCTGGGAGTTGGGGGGTATACTGTTTCAAAGGGGCACAGATGGCTAGGGTGGGGACACCGTGACGGCTTTGGAGGGAGCATTTTGAAGAAGCTGGGATTGATAGCTGGTGTGTGTTTGATCTAGATGGTGTGTGTTAGGCCATTTAGCAGTTTAAAGCACTTAGTTTCAACATGTGGCATTTTGCTTTGTGATATCACAAAGGCCTAGATGTTACAATGCAAAGATCCTCAGTTTGTTAGGAGAGATTAAGCCTTCCTAACCTGAATCAATAAGTCTGCATTACTGGACATAGCCAAAGTAGCTAGACTAAGTCTGTTCTATTGATTTTTTTCATTATTGACATAATCTAAAATTGGGACTTGTCCCTGGAAGTAGACACTCTTGAAAGACCATTAAAAATATGGATTCAACCAAATCCAGCTAAGACACAAAGACCAGTGACAGGGCAGTCATGTCTCTCCTCATAGCATCGGGCTTCATCTTTATGCAGGAAACTTCCACAGAGTAGCCTGGCATTCCCCAAATAAAAATCCACATCTGCCCTTCCTCCTAGCTTCTAGCTTTGGCCTTCCCTAGACACTTCCCCCCAGTTCCTGCATGTTCTAGTCTCTGATCCCAGCTGTGTGTCAGGCTTGGCATCCAGTCAGCCCTGAAAATAACCTCTTGCATTAACTGAAACTCTCTCATGCCAACTTTGTTATCCTCTGACATATTTACTGCCAGCTTTCGGTGTCAATGTGTTGGCCTGTCTCGGAGCAGATAAATTTTTAATGCCGCACAGCGCACATAGAAATGGAACGACATATGCTTCTTCTCATTTCCCAAATTTTGAATGACAACTGAAACATCTCCTTCCATGGTTTCTATGGAAATTGAAAAGAGCTGTCAATCCGGGTAATACCTACCTCAGCTAGGACCGCAAATAGAAATGACTGATTTTCTCTACCTTGCTCACCAATTTGGATAAGCCCCACTCAAGAGCACTGAGGAGACAGTATTGTTGCAGAAAAGCAATGTGGTTCCACTTGTTAGGAAGCCGGAAGGAGGGTAGATCATGGGCAACTGGTGCCTCCTGAGTCTGGGGGGGCACCAGATCACTGACAGGGGGGTGGTCTCCCAGCGGCTGAATGAGGGTGTGCACGGCCCATCTCAGGGGGTGCACATGCACCCGTGTGCAAGCTCTATGCGTCGCCAATGGGGTAGATGCTGGATTTACTGAAACCAAAAGAAAGTTTATCCCTAGTAAAATAATGGGATGGGTCTTACAAGGAATAAGACCCAATCCTCATGTCTCACTAGGGTACACTTAGTGTAGGACCTGAAGGAATGCACTGACAAAGGTGGCTTGATGCTACCTCTGCACAGTCCTCTCTTGAACAAATCCACTCTTAGAGCAGCCAAATGACTTACCACTGATGGATCTACAAAGCAGGAGGAAAACAGAGTCAT
>NW_005842677.1:365070-404412 GCF_000455745.1 Alligator sinensis | reverse complement strand
AGGGTGTGGGTCATGGCAGCTGGGTACACCCTGAGAGGAGCCTGGGATTGCAGACAGTTGGCAAAGTGCAGGCTGGCACCCATTCGGTGAGAGGGCCCATAAAGCCTTATTGTCCACAGCATTGCTTAGGGCTCATGTCCTTGGTGCGCTGCAGTAATGGATTACACCCTGAAACCCCAGGATGCAGAGACAATGACATGAAGAAAACGGGCTTTGGCTAACATCAAGAGCTAGAGAGACAGCAACAAAAGGATTTGGATAACATGCCTGAGAAGAAGAGAAGTTTGGCATAACTACAGCATGGGGGGGCCCTGATGGACTTTAGTAATGGGGGGAGCGTTGTTCACACAACACTACTTTCATCCAATATTGGACATGCACCTGCAGATTTACAAAACCCATCCATCAACTGGAAAATGAAACAGTATCTGTGTTTGCCTTTAGCTCAACATGTCGTCCTGTATCTGAGTTGTCCATCACAGAATAGTTTGCTGGTTGGATTTAATACTTCAGGCGGCATTTCACTGATACAAGGAAAACAGTTAAATGTAAACACAGGAACATTTTTTTGACTCAGCACCTCACATGTCCTTCATTATATTAATATTTTCCATATAATGGCATTTTGCCTGCAGAACGAAGAGCTCAATCTTCATTTTGTCCACAGATGAAGTTTTCATTTTGTCTACATGCACCAAATGAAGCAAGCTGTAATTTATTTTATGTGGACAAAATAAGTTTGGGCTCTTTCTTTCCTTTTTCTTTTGGTGTTCTCTCCTGTTGACAGCGTGATTGGAACAAAATTACATTCTGTTGATAAAAATGTGCTGAAATGTCTTTCAGTTTCATTGACGGACTGATTGCAAGTCAGAGGTTGACAAAATGTATTTTGTTGACAGAATGAACTGAGGGGGGTATGCATGAGAGAAAGACTGCACTTCAGATCAACAGGGTGAGCAATTATAGATCAGCTTGGTTTTTTTTTAATATTGTGTCCAGAAGACATTAGGAGGAACTTTATATGATTCAATGAAAGCAGCAGTTACTTTAGGAAGTCTCATTTTCGCAAACAGTGGAGAAAAGCATTGAGAAGACTAATGAGTGCAAACTATGGCCACCCATTATTTACAGACCTCATATGATTCTCTGCATATGCACCTATCAAAATCATGCCATTCAATACGTTAACAGATTTCCATGTTAACTAGATGTTCATGTTAACCAGATTTAACTTAAAGAGCTAGATAAAATCAATAAAGATCCATGGATTTATCAAAGCTAATTGTTCCAGACAAATATTTTGCGTGGAGGACACAAGTTTAAGTATGAACCTCATTTTAAGCATATGAATGATATTCCCATTGAGTGAGTTAATGTTAAGTTCTTAAGTATTTTAAATACTTCAGATAAAGGCTAAAATTATGATCGATCTGTCAGAGCAGAGCATCGTGGTCCAATATAAAATGAAGGATGCATGATATAATCCATTCAAGGAGTGCCCTTGCTCTGCCCATCTACTCAAATGACAGAACAGGAAATCAGTGTGGATCCCATTGGTCATGAATGAACTTTAGGATACTTATTAATGGAATATGTGTTATCAGCAATACTATAAATTTGGTGGAATTATACAATCTGATCCAAGGACTAGGGCTTTGAATTATAGTTGATTAGCCTTATAGAACGAAAATACATTTGATTTTAGAAATCTCCAAAGAATTAACTGAACTATGTTGTACTGACCAAAAAAGTAAGCACAGAGGACACTGATATATTGGTAATGAGAACTGAGGGGCTATTGTAGAAAATTGAATGATGCCACTAACCCAGAACGTGGCTGTAGCTCATAAGCAGAAACTGGTTAGTCCACAGAGTCCATTGAGTCCATTGAGATACCCAGAAATGAAACCCTGAGCGGCAACATACATAGCTAGATGTGATGAAGGATTTATTTGATTCCAATCCAGGATGATTATCACCCCACAAATGATGACAATTTAAACAACCCCAGTACCACTGTAATTAAGAACACTAGTTCTGATTCAAGGTCTCATTTACACTAGAATAAATAAGCAGCAAATCTGGCATCAATTAATTTCCAATAGAAATATAACCCAAAGTTTTTGTGAGAAATTAGATCTTAAGTGAAGAATTTTGGTGTGGCAGTCTTAAAACATTTCTTACTCTGGAGGGTTTTGGTAAAATGTATCAGGGTATATTTGTGCAGCATGTTTTGATAGCATCAAATATATCAGGACAAACAGGGTTTCTAACAGGAAATGATCTATAATGATGGATATACATGGACATTTATGAGACCTTCTTCAATAATAAGTCCTAAATTTGAACTAAAAGGTAAAACATGGAAGTTAGGAGAAGTACAAAGAGTTGGAATGCCAAAAATCTGTTATTCCTTGCCATCACTTCACTTTGGCATTTTGTATTTGTTCACTCCATAGTAACTTTACTGCTAGTTTACTAGTTACTTTCGGCAAAAAAACTTCTCTTTGTCGTACACTAAGTTCAGCTGTCAGACAGATGAAAGGAACCAGGGACCAAGTTGTAAGGGGTTTCAGTAGAAGTGCTGTATGCGTGCGAGGAAAGATGGACCCTTCTGGGAGAGCTGGCTCATGGATTACATTTTAGATGATACTAAGTTTCCAGTGTAAGGTCTAACTGATTTCCTGCAAAGGTCAATGTGGGTATCAGAATACTGGGTGTCATCCTGAGTTACCGTAAACCACATGTTCGAAGATCAGTATCCCTATTTCATGGCACAGAAGACACGACTTCATTCCTGCACCGCGAAAAACTGATTGATTGGTGTGGGAACACAATTTGATCAGAGACGCAACCAAATTGCTTGCTTTGTGCACAAATGCTCAGTTCATTTTATTTTATTGATTTTTTTTTCCATGCAGGCAACAAATGTATCAGCATAGAGGAAATACACATGCCATTTTTTGCTTACAAAGGATTAGATTCTTGCATCTGGCCAAATTCTGGTTGTGGTGGAACCGGGTGGTGGAGGAAGTGCAAAGCTGATTGTATACTACCTTGATCCGCAGTTAGGCTGGGGGCTGGGTCAGCATCCATCTCAAACTCAGACCAACACCAAGGCTACTGAAATTTTGTCTAGCTGAAATTATAACTGTAGCACTTAAGGGTTATTGTTGAAGTTTGGGTCTGGTTAGCATACAACAGCTATTATGTCTTTTCCTTGGTTATACTCCCAACATGCCTTAGGACTTGTCCTTGCTGGACAGATGATCTAGCTCTATCAACTCTAGGTCAGGGCATCTTCCACTAACTTCTCAGGTCAGTTTTAAGCCTGCTTTGTGCTGCTGGTAGGCCAAGGTTCTTGAGCTTAACACAAAGACACTAACTGTATGAGCTCAAAAGCAATGGGATTCTTGGAAAGTGGTGACCATTCATCTACCTAGGGTTTTTGTTGCTTAGTCACTTGCTATTTTTCTTTAATTCTGGCATTAATTTCAACTTCTTGCTCACTGATTCTTTGAACTAGAAACCATCTTCCAGTTCAGTGGGTATTCAGCACTTAGCAGTAATAAGAATTGGGGGAAAATCTGATAATGTTTTTTAGCTGTTATCTATATTTGTGCTTAAATGGCCTGCACTCAAGATTTGCATTACAGGGAATGAAAAAAACATTCATGGGTCCCAGCTTAGGTTTGGGTAGCTTAGGTTTGGGTAGCTTAGTTTAAGCTGCCTAAACCTCAGTTGGGATTGTCATGTGCAAGCATTTGCCACATGCCAGGAAGAGTTGTGGGCAACTGGAGGCAAGTAAGACAGAGGGACAGGAGGGCTGGTGGGCCTGGGTTAGTCCATGGATGGGGCTGCCTGATCTGGGAGGGGAGAGGAGGAAATAGCTTGTTCAGGTTTGGGGGGGTGGGGTGTGTGTGTGTGTGTGTGTGTGTGTGTGTGTGTAAAAACAGAAAAGCCCTTGGAATGCATGCAAGCATATGTTAGGTCAAGTTAACCCATTTTACATCAGCTTAACCCATGCCAGTCTAAAGTTCGTTCTCATCTGAGAAGAACTGACTTCAGATTGGGCACGCCATTTTTAGGGAGACCTAAACCCTGCAAATGCTTGCTTGCATACACAGACATTTAGATCACCCCAAGCTCTGTTAGGATGATCTCAATGTAATGCTTGTCTGTTCCACAAACTGGAGATTCCCAAGGGGTTCCCAATGGATTCCCATCTCAGAAAAGCAGTTAGGATCATCCTCTGTTTTCACAGATCAATTCGCTCTTGTCTGGGATTATCCATGCCCAAAGCCGGTACTAAACAACGATCACCATGTGCAGAAAAAATAGGTAGATTTACGGGAGTACAAACCAGAGGGATTGTTTGCGAAGTGATTATCTAAAAAAATATTTTGATAGTATAAAAATAACATAATTTCTGCAACTGGCTTTGGTAGATTCTTAACCACCAACACTATCTAGATGCCATCAAGAGATCTTTCCATTTGACAAGGGGTACGTTTTTCATGTTAGAAGTAACAGCACTGGAGGGAAATAGAGAACTAAGGTCAAGTTACCTCATCAAAGTGTATGCCACGGGAAACCCATCAAAGCAAACTTTACACTTGGATTTAAAACACAGCGACACGTTTTTGATAGCGATAGGGGGGATTCAAGGATAAAGTGACTGAGCATGGCTTTATGTAACTTTAAAAGAGGTTAAGGTTTGTTAGGCCATTCTCTGATTCTATTTCTATCATCTGGGGCTAACACATATGACAGACCCGTTAGCTCAGGGTGTTGACACAATGCACTTTTATCACTTTTTGTCAACAGAATGTAATTGTGCTCAGATTATGCTGTCACAGGAGAACAGCTGTAAAATCATGTTGCTCATAAAAATAAATTTCGTGTTCTTTTTTCTGGCAAGGCAAGAGGGAATTAGGATAAGCTTTGCGAGGAAAATGAAAAGCTGAACAACTTTTAATCTCCGGAGCGATTCCAGTGGCATGGACAGTATGATAGAGCAATAATTTGCCAAAAGTGGAAGCTCTCAGCCACGCTTGCATATCTGTCACTTGCCAAACCTCTGTATTCATGATGTATTTCCTTCCAAAATTGAATGCTTTAATTTTTTATTTTCAAGAGTGCTCTAAAATGAAGCCAGCCTAAACAAAAATTATGATCCTGGGCAGCCTTTCAGCAACAAGCTTATGGCATGGACTCAGCTCCTGAGTGGCCAAGCCCAAATGAAGTCTACAGTGGCAGCCATTGTAATAAACTGGGGGGGTGCTGTCAAATAGTTTGCTGTCCCCACACCCTGGTCAGTGGGTGGGATGCTAAGGCAATAGAGGCAAGGAAGAAGAGTCATTTCAGGGTATTCCCTTGATGTGGCCTTTGCTGTTGGAAAGTCCTGATACACATTTGGCTGAAACAGAAAACTCTCTCCAGTCACGGGATGCAGCAGAATGATGACGTGCCCTCCTTCAGGTTCAATCCCCTCTCGGTACTGATTTCGTGGGGTCTTTCCTAGATGGAATTAACATCCTCCCCACCCATCATCTCTCCTTTCTGAGCTCTGAGGATGGCAATGATTCAGATGAAGGGCTGAGGGTTGCACAGATTTCAGGCAGGCTTCATTTCTGAAGCTAATGGCAAAATTCAAAATGCCACAGCCGTGTTGGCAGATATGGAAGATGTAGGAGATTAACCAACATGAGGATGAATCAAGTTCTCTTTGTGTTTCCCGGATGTTGGGGGAAGCTGCATTTCATAGACTAACACAGGTGCTACCTCTTCTGATTTCCTGTAGAAATTAAACAATAAAGCACCAAGAAGGTTCAGGCTCAAAAATAGGTTTTGGTTTTTTTTTTTTATAAAAGGAGATATTTTTAGGGGAAGAAACAAAAAAGTGTCCCTGCCAACAATGCAAACTAAACACCATGTCCCCCAGCCCAAGAGCTCTTTTCTCTTCAAGTCATGCTTCACACCTTCCTATCAGTCTCTGACATATAACTTTGCCAACTGAGAGACCTAGAGGGGCTGCAGGAACCTTTGGAAAAATATAATTAATCTCCAATGAGAGTAACATGCTGCTACACATCACTCAGCATTGCACCAATATCCTGTGGAGTCAGGAGAGGTGGCTGAGAAAGAAACAGGAGCTCAAAAATGATTTTCTAGCTTGGAATCCTTAACAAAGGAAATTACGATAAAATGTTTGGTTTGTGCTTGCTTTGCTGACTACTCCAACCCAGGCGGGGTGATTATGGAGTTCAGGGAAAACAGAGATTGCATATTGTATGCTACTGAAGCTGCAATTTAGAAAGTGATCAATTTGCTACCACTGCATTAATTAATGAACACGCAACAGCTTTTTACGTAGTAGTTTCAGGACTATACAGCAGCTTCTGCCCGTTCATTTTTCTTTCCAGTTTTGGACATTTGAAACTGTTTTATTGAAAGAGAGAAAATCTACTGAAGAGAGACAGCTGTTGTTAAGGATGGAGTGCCACTCTGCACATGTCTGTGCAATACATGAAGGAAAACAACTCCTTGTCCCAAAGGACAAATGGAGCTTGGGTATCAAACTCATTGGAGAACAGATTCTCAGGCATTGCTTCTGAACGGATTTCAGGTTTCAAGGATTGGTTTGGGTAGAGAGAGGAGGTGTTGGTTCTTTTAGTGGGTTGAGATTAGGCCTCACTGTCTGCAAGAAGCAGGAGGCCATTTCCAGGAAATCATTAGAACAGGGGGTAGTTATCCTTCCCTCACTATGGAAAGTGCCACGTTATCTTTAACTTTCTTGGACAGCTGCCATAATCAGGCAGATGAACCTGCATGTAGTACAGTGTTTGGATCGAGATGCTAACTTTCCGAAAGTTCAATGCTGTTTGAATCTGGACGTTGTGATTCCAGCCCTCCCTCATATTACTGCACTTCATGATGAATACTGGCTTGGAGGGTTAACCCCAGGGTTAGACCAAGCTTGAGACCTGTTACACATGATTAAGTCTCTTCACCACCAGTGATATATGCAGTTGGGAGTGTAACCTTGAATGCAGCTTTCATTTCACCCAGGTGGATGGTACCAGTTACACAGCCAGTAAAATACCTTCCTCCCGTGGTATCCAAGCACTTACAAATGATGGGCAGGGAGAAGAAAGCCTGAGCACAAGGACCTGGGCAAACCCAGTCCAATTATTTCAGAGGCAAGGTGTGGTATTACACAGTCCTGACCCTACTAACCAGTTTATGCTAGGAATGCAGCCTCTGTACAGACTAGGAGAGGAGCAGACTGCAACATGTTACATCCTATGATTTGGCTCATTGGATCCGTCTTATTATGCGGACCCACTAGCAATAGCCTAAGCAGGCTTATTTCAATCCATATGGGAGCCTGACTTTGATTCATGCCATTGTCCTGCTTCTCCAAAGGAGGGGTCATTTCTGCAGTAAACAAACTCTTTTTTTGTGCGAGTCTTTTATAGTTGAACAAATGGGTATGTAATTGGGCACACGTGCAGAGGATGCACACACACGCGGACACACAGAGGAAATATTTTTATCCTGCTTAAATGTTGCCACCTGTGGCAAGAATTGAGCAGCTGTAGGAATTAGAGAGTTATTGGAAGGCGAGAGATTTATTTGGTGTCATCTTGTCACAGCTGTTCAGCAGCTCAGGAGAGGTTTTCAGGTGGAGCGCAGCCTGGTGGCAAAGGGATGTGTTTCCACCTTTGCTCTAGGAGAAGCTAGAGGAGCTCACAGTGGAGGAGCAACTGCAGATGTTCATTCAAACCACTGTGTCAACAACCTCAAATCAGTATGACAGGTAAGGATCACACTCAGAAAGTATCAGATTTGACAGAGTGGCCCTGGAGCAGGTGGGCAGCTCTCATCATTTGTTTTTGCTACATGATGGGTGAGAACTGTCACAGCTCTCAGGAGAAGCTTTTCAAGCTGGCTGTCATTTGATCCTGATCAATTATGACACAGGCCTAAAACAAAGCCCTTGAATAGATTCATCTCCATGAGACTGAAATGCCGCTACGTACATATACGCACAGCAGCTTAGAGAAGAGACAGCAGACGCTATTTTGAAAATACAATAGCATGAGAGACAGGAGTAGAAAAATACAAATCTCTCCACTTGCCGTTCTTAGAATTCATGAATTAACAAAGAGAGTCCTTCACCCAAAGGACCTTGTCTGCCAAGGGGAGTCCTCACAAACCTGCTTTTCCTTTAGTTTGGGCTTAGGAGAAATGATTAAACCAAACTGCTTTCAGTGTCACCAACAGCATCTCTGAGCTTTGACAGGTTCCCCATGGCCTAGTGTTAAAATCCCGCATGTTTTCCTTAATCAGAAACTTTAGAAACAAGTAATTCCACTTGCCCTCCCTTGCTCACTTCCACTTCTGTGCACCTTTCCCTCCTTTTTTTATTTAAAGAAAGATCCATTACTTCTATGTGGTTGCACTTCACCAGGCTTATTCCTCCTTGCCATGTGGATGAAAAGAAAACGGTTTTGCATGTGATCATGGGAAGAAGACAAAGTAATATGGGACTTTATTTTACATTAGACCCAGTGTGATGTCTATAGTATTTCCTGGTGCTCCTGAAGGTGCTATGGAGAAGCCTGGCCCTAATGGCCAGATTCTGCTCTGCATGTGCTAATCCTGGAAGGGAGGTAGTGAAGATGCTCTAGGGATGACCCCCAACCATGGCTCTCAAACTCACCAGAGACAGAGACCTCAAGAATAGCAATGGGAGTCCTCCCAGGGTGGCCTTCCTGCCTCATTTCCAGGTTTGGGCATGTCGGGTAGTTGTTGACAGGGGCTGTGCTTCTTGATGGTGTTGTTTGGAGTTCCTGGAAAATGTAGGCATAACCATCCTGACCAGAATTCAGCAATACGCTTAAACATATGCTTAAAGTCCCTTCTTATGTAGCTTCTTTTTAAGCTAAGGCTTTAACTTTTAACATATATTTGATGTAAGCATATGCTTAGGCTCCTTGCCATTTTATTGCCCAAAGCAATGCAATATAAATACCACACACTGGTTGCTAATGAAGCTGTATGTGCTTAGTTCTCCTGTAAAGAGTGTTAATTACTGAACCATTGTCAACATTTGGCTGCTTTGTGATAGCCTTGCAGATTGTCAAACACACGTGCGTTTAATTCATCATAGGATATTGAAGAGAAAAAGGGAGCCTGTAATAATTTCTTAAATCATTTACCTACATGGACTTTGTGCTCGGTTCTCTGCATCTTTCTTAGCTTGTTTGACTGCATAAAGAGAACTCCAAGTTTGCTCTGGTAGAGTATGAGTGATGGACTGGAGTAAAGAGTCCTGGCCTGGTGACCTTGGTCAACCACACAGTAGTAAATTATTAGGGCATGTAGAAGCACATAAGGAGTCAGACCGAAAGACAAATGCCTAAATAGCATCAACTATTGAGGCTATAACTTTGAGCAACGTTTTCAGTGGAGAAGTCCAGGATCAGCTTCACGCCACCAAAAGCACCTGCTGCCTTTCCATCCTTCCCATGGATGGAGTGGAAACACAAGGATTACCCTGCATTAGCAATGCGTGTTGGGTCTTTTTATTCACTGAGCAAGGGAAGTTCAGGAGAACAGCAGCAGAAATTTATGAAGTTGACTGGAGGTCTCCAGTTCTGCTGATGACATTGTTTTGTCTGAGGAAGTCATTCCAAGCTGTGCTTTTTTCAAGTCTCTGCATCTTGGGCCCCAGAGTTAAGTATGCAAAAGCCTTGCTGGGCAGCTGTAGGTGGTCCTGCTACTTGTTAAACCTGACAGTTGAATGTATGGATGCATAGTAATAGCACTCAGTTAATCTCCATAGCCTTTGGGAAGCTAATTGGTTGCTAAGCTTTCTTAAGGGTCAGATACATGACTATAAAACCCCAGTCTGTCCTCTGAAACACAAATGATTTTAGCAATTCTTATTAACATACTCAGTTACTCTTTTCCACTTTTGATACATATGCATGAAGGACCTTCTGTTGCAGAAAATATCTGAGATTTGCCAAGAAAGCTTCAAAGCCTGCTCTGCAGACTGAGGGCTGAAGATTATTGGTCAGGACAAGATGCAAAATGTCTTTTGTAAAATAAAAAATGAGCATTAGCCCTGAAGGTGATGAAGAGTGGAAGGAGTAAAATTAGCTCCTAGTTCATGTGTTAGCCACAAAGAGACTTCAATTTTAATGAGTTTATTGTTTGATAGATCAATTTCTATAGACTTATTTTTGCCCACAAGAGCTCTATTACTGAACAGTTAGGTTTTTCCCGCCCCCCCCAGAACGTGTTATTTATGCTATATGGTTGGTTCCTCATTATCTCTTCTAATGTTGGTGTCATCAGAAACTATACATCTCATTTTGAGATGTTCTGCTTATCTACCCATCTGCTTATCTATCCATCTACCACCCATCAAACTCAGATATATCATACATAAATTGTTTCTAAAATTATCTCTGGAAATGAAATCAAACTCAACATGTCTATAATCTCCATCCTTCCCTCTTTCCTTTCACTGGTAACGGGAACAGTGTTTTCTGTCTTCTCATTCTCCTAGTGACATTCAAGTGTTAAGCAAAACTTTGTGAAGGCATGCCAGGGGCAATGCCAATTCCTTACATAATCCACATAGTAGCCTAGAATGACCCCCGTCCTATCATGGAGATTTATTCATTCAGTGCATGCAGTCCCGTTTTTTCTATAATCTGGAAGATGTCTTGCATATCCTCTCTGCTTATGATCAGACTCTCTTCAGATAAGCCCTCTATACTATTATTGTTCATATTTTAGATTAGACAGACAACTAAGGTCCTGACTACTTGTGGTCATTAAAGATCTGATAGCGCTTTTCATAATAGAAAGGGTGGTAATCCCCTGTCCTGGCCATAATCCAACTTGGTTAATTATAGTCTGCCTACCAGAAATTCCTCCTGTTGCTTCAGTAGATGCAGTGCTTTACCCTTCCTGTCTTAAACTCCTGCGTGGTGCTGCTGTGTGTACCGTTGAATAACTTTTCACTCTGCGCCATAGGTAGTTGCATTTCAGTAGCGAACTTTACAGAATCATTGAATCTTGATTGACATGTCCTGTGAATATTGATTTATTACATTTATAAAGTGCACTGGGATGTATAAGGCACTCCATTTTTACCGTTCGTGAAGATGCCTTCAAGGCAAGTATCCCATCCCTGGATTATCTCTAGATCCTGAATCAGAAGGATGTTGTGTCTCTTCATAAGTAGCTCTGTTTTCTGCTGACCCTCCCCTTTCCCCCAGTATACTCACCAAATAGTTATTCTCATTTTTGTGTCAAATGGTTTCTTGCACAATTCCACTGTTTCTTCATAACCTTCTTGATATGCTCCTCCTTTGCTGCTTCATATTTCTGGCACTCTTTCTTCAAGCAGCGATGGAATTACGGGGTGAGAACCGTAGCTCATAGAAAATAGCATAACTGTTGATTTCCGAGGAAGTGCCAATTCATATCATCTGAGGATCTGGACCAAGGTCTTTTAACGCATGCTGACAGGCTCCAATTTAAATGCAGGTGTCTTGTTTCCTATAAGCATCTGAATAAAGCTCAGCTATAATTTTGATATACCTATTTCTTTTCCATGGACATATTTAATTTCTGGAAACATTCCACTAAATGAATAATGGGTTTTTTTGGTGCACTGAATCTTTTATATTATTTTAGTAACATTTTGCTCTGTTGCATCCCAGTCAAGACAAAACTAGTTTACGTCAGAAGGTAAGTTTTTCAAAGGTTTCTCAGTTTATTTTTGGAAAGCCTTATTTAATATGATTATAATCTCATGGAATACAGCATTGCAAATGTTATCCCGGGAAGCTGTCATAAGATGTTAGCATGCCAGAGCTGGGATCCAAGACAAGGTGCTAACCTTCCATTTTGTGACCCAGACCAATCTTGCAAGCTCTCAGCTGGTCAAGACAGTGGAAACCCTGTAAAATCAACTGACCTGAGAAGACTTTCGCCATTTGGGCCCCAAATGGCATGAAAATAGCTCACAACATGTCTGTGTCATTCTCAGCTCACAAGATATTTGAGGCCTACTCTTTATGCAGTCTGAAATGCAAATCTTGAGCTAAATAAACTTTGAGTAAAAGATCTCTCTAAATTGAAAAAGGTTTAGGATTCAAGGATGAATTGGGATTAGGATTTAGAGACCCTCTGGGCCTACAAAACCCAGAATGGTCCCAAATCTGGAGTTTAGTTTTCTATTTAAAACAAAAAATCTCCCTCTTCTCTAGTTTAGGTGAATAAATAATGAACTGTAATGAAGCTTACCTTACTTAGGCAGTTTACCCCATATTCTTGGATGCACTTAAGTAATGAAAGGAGGCTCTTTCCACAAGGTCCTCTGACCCTTTTAATGCAATTCTTAACACCACGGCATCCTGGGGTGCCCCAAAATCTGTTAAAGGGTGCTGATACACAAGATAAACCCAGAGATTTCCAATGAGAATCAATAGCACCAGAAACATCCTGACCTGAATTCATTGCAACAGGAGAATTGCTTTATTATTTCTCCATAGTCAAGGAACAAATGAAAGCTAAGAACTATCATTTCCAAGGGGTGTCTCGAATCTAAAAAGGTTGAGAACCACTGCTCTACATCCTTTCCTATTCATTGCTACAGCCTTGCTACAAAGTTGAAGTCAAGAGAGAATTGCCTGGATTTCATTTTTTCTTGCAAAACTTGACATTCAGCCTCAGATCTCGGAAAGGTCCTCTAAGGTTTACAGACCTTTCAAGTGTTTCTGGGCCCCGTCTTGAGTAAATACAGGCTAATTTATGGTCTTGCATTGAAACTATGTGAAATTTGTGGTTTTGCATAGTTCCACTGTGAAACCAGGTGAAACTCATGAGAGGGGAAAGATGGTTCCTGCCCAAAACACAGCACTGGGAGATGAACGAGGCTGGCTCTGTTCTGAGTTTAGTGCAGAAGCTGTCTGCGTGGCCTGGACCCGATCACTTCACCTCCTTCCGTGCCAGGCTCTCGATCACTAAAATGAGGGCAACATGGCTTACCTGCCTTATTGAAAGTTGTTGGGCTTGACTTAATTACTGTCTGTAAAATGGGTTGAAGTCCCATCTTTAGGCATTGTGGAATGGTAAATAATAACTTGCTTAATAATAAAAATAGGACCCCCTTTTTCAACAGAGCTTCAGCTGAACTCATGTGGAGACAGACGGGAGGCAAATCCACGCAGCGTGAAACCCAAATTTTAAAGTGAACCTCCGGGAAGCAAAAAAGTCCGATCAGATGCCACTCGGTGAGAACAGACACAGACTGTAGGTTGCAACGGATTGCTTTGTAAAGAGCTTAATGAACGCAGGCAATCTTTAGTCAATCCTTCAAATCAGGTGCTGTCTCCAGACCTTTTTTCTTCCCATGCTCCTCTGAAGAGGCAGCGGTTGACTTCTTTGTGAGCAGATTTTTCTAGAAAGCCATCTGTTAATGCTAGGGATCAACTTTCTCAAGGTCACCAGCTCTTCTGTAATCTACCCTCATCACCTTCACCTTCAGTTTGTGAATCCTGAGCCTCCCTGCACCTTTGGTGCACTTTCTGTTGTGTTAAAGGCGGATGGTGTAGCTTTAAGATTCAAAGACCTTTCCCAGCTGGAAAAGGTCATTTGTCTTTCACTGCTCAACACTTTCTTCATGAGTTCATTTAAACATTGCCAGACATCAGAGAAACAGAACTCAGCTGTAGGGTTATCTATTTCTTATTCCCTTTTTATGTAGGTGGCAAAACTGGTCTAGAACAAAACTGTTTGGTTCCCATAGCAATTTACAATGTGTGGTTACCATAATACTGTGCTCTTCCCACTCCTTATCTACACCTGTTGTTGCTTTCTTTGCTTCCTATTAGTTCAGAGCTGTAACATCAGCATTGTTTTGGATAGTATTTGCAAAACTGCTCCCTGGATCTGCAGTTCCTCTCTGTTTCTGGTTAAGAAAGGATGCACGCCTAATCTTATAAATAGAGTCAACACTTTATTCATCAGCTACTTCCAGTTGCCAGCTTAAAGAGAAGTTAATTAAAGAAGGGAGCGATGGGACGATAGTGTAGCGCATCTGCTCATTTGGGTGTATTATTTATATGAATTCAGTCATCAAAATTAGTCATGTGCATTATCTTGCAGTGTGTGGTCTGGACTGAAATGGGATGTCTGACTTCAGCGACATTGGGGAGAGCTAAGATACGCATTTGGTGTGTTACCCACTTAGATCATATTTTGAAAGTTGGTTATGCCTCCCTATCTGCCTCTATCTGGAGGCAAGCTGTGTCAGCGTCAAGGGACCATTAAAAGCTTTCAGCTTAACGTCGCAGCGCGCCTGCCATGAGAAAAGTGACAAAAGTCCTCCTTTCCCATAATTTCACAGGAGCAGCTGCTGAAATCTCTGTTGGCTTATTGTTCGCTGGCATTATGTAACCTTGTAGCATTTTATTCCATTTTGGTGTGGCGAGCGCTGGTTCTGCGTCTGGCTGCTGGCTGCTGGGGCTGTCTGTGTGAATCAGAGCTATGGCCCTCAGAACATTTTGACAATAGAGGCTCAATGAGGATAAAGACAATCATTGTCTTCCCACCCAGTGACAGGAGAAACACATTGCTTACAGCAGGACCTGTGCCAAGTAAAAGAGCACTATGCAGTCAGTCAAGGAGTAAGAGTACCCGCTGGCTCTGGCATAGTGGCTGCTGTGATATTCAGCAAGCCATTCTTCACTGCAGGTATTGTATCCTTTTTTTTTTTTTTTGTTAAACTGCTTCCTCCTTTCATGTTTCCTCTTGCTCTTGTCTTAGGACATGTGCCAGGGATAGACTTGTCTGAGAAAGTAATCTGTGGATCCTTCCTTCATTCTGGGTGGTCAATAAACTCCTCCTCCTCCCCCCCCACCATCCTTGTTTCAGTCCCTCCTGCAGAGGAAGCAGATAGAGTTACTAATTTCAGGCAGGGAGGATCGTTTAATGATCCCTCTCTTTAAGGTCACTGTCAAGGCTGTTGCATAAATCCACCGACTAGGGGCTGCTGTAACAGCAGTGCAGTTAACTGGAGACCGATGGGTGTAAGGTTACAGAGAAGTGCATGAAAGTTGCCCACTTAAATCACTGAAACGTTTTAATTGACATTCAGTAACTCTCCCCTTTTCTCGGTGCTGTATTTTAATTGAGTGAGTGCCACTAATGCCGGCTGTGGGGGTCATCGTGTGCACTTTGGTACTGCTTCTGTGTTTTGCTCTTGCAACAACACAGTCCTTGTGGAATGGATCAGAAAACTTCATTTATTCACTGCTAAGGGGCGTATAGAGAATCACAGGCATCTGCACAACAGGTCACGGCTTGAGCAGGACCAGCCAGGCTGAGAAATAGCATTCAAGCTGCTGTCTGCTGGTCCTGTACACATTTGTAGGCACTGCTCAGACATCTGGAGGGCCATCCCAATGTTCTTACTGCTTACGTGAACTGAGACCCTTTATGAATTACCCCCCAGCGATTGTGGGAGACCTTGTCTGTTCTTTGCAGGAGGGCATTAAAGGACCTGCAGAACCTGAGTATCAAAATCCTGGATCATGCTACGGTGGGGTTGCACCAGTAGTTGATGCATTGTGCTCACCTGAGTGCCTCAGATGAGACAACTCAAGTTAAAAGCAAAACTGCCCTTGAATAGTATGGACAGAGCTAGAGTGAGGGACAACACAATATACCAGAAATTAACTTTGCAGTGACAGTGGCCCCCTGTGTTCATGGGACTGGTGCTTTTAAATCCAACAGGGACTTTTGCAAAACCCTGGCCACCAGCCCCAAGTATCAGCCATATCTGAAAACAAAATGGGCATCTCTCCACAGACATTTCAAGCAGCCCTGACTGATTTAGTGACTTCCAGCTATCCACAAACGTACTGATTGGCAAGTATTTTTTGCTGCATATTTTGCTACCGTGCTCCCCATCATTAGGATAACTAGCTCACAAAACTGCTTTCCTGTATCCAGTGATGTGAGCTGATGTAAAGAGTTGCTAGGAAGTCATAGTGATACATGTTCTGTTAGTCCTAGAAGTCCAGGCCCCATGCTTCAAGCAGGGGCACAGAAACTGGGGAGGAAGAGGAGAAAGGAGAGGCAGGGCAGATAATTGCTCTGAACTGCCATTTGCTTTTCCTACAAGGCTTACCCTATGATAGGATTCATGCTGACCGTGTCCCGGGGTATGCTCCATGAGGAGGCCCATATATTTTGGGGGATTCCTCTGGGTTTTTGTTTTTTTGGGTTTTTTTGGTCTTCCTCTCTACAAAAATGTATTTATACACTTGGTTTCAAGTCCTTCAGTATCATGTATTGGCTGTCACTTTCTTGATTGACTAAAGAGGTAGATAACTCTCTTATGTTATTCCTGCAATTCATGAAAAACACTGTGTTCAGGCAACAATGGATAGCAAATCAAAGGATATTGAGGCAGGAGAGAATGAACCACAGAAGTGACAGATGAAGATCTGAAATGTAATCTAACAGAGCTACAATTTTACCCAAAATGCACTTGTGCTTCTTGTATAGAGCCTAGAATTTTATTACTAAAACTTGTAGTCCTGTAGAAACAAATGAACATTTTTGCTTGGATGGTGCTACCTTCATGAGGGATTCTCCCATGGGGTGCAAAGCGTGGCAAAGGCTTGCTCCTGTTGAATTGTACCTCACATCATGAATAGTCCTATTGATTTATAATGTTTTCCTACCTAATGAATATCTCCAAACTGGTGAGAGCGGCCATCTTCTATGCAGCAATTCTCAAAAGTAGTGCACCTGGCAGTGAAGTGTCCAACTTTTATGTGACTCGATTGGAGGGTGCCAAGTGGTCTCTCTTTCTGGATGAAAAGAATAGCTGCCTACAAGACCCAGAATGATCCCAAATCTAGAGTTTATTTTTCTATTTAAAACAAAAAAATCTCACTCTTCTCTAGTGTAGGTGAATAAGTAATGAACTGTAATGAAGCTTCCCTTACTTAGGCAGTATACCCCATATTCTTGTATGTACTTAAGTAGTGGAAGGAGGCCCTTTTCACAAGGTCCTCCGACCCTTTTAATAGAGCATTTGTGAAGCAGGAATAAAATACCTCATTATACTCTTGTTGATACTCCTGTTATCCTCTGGTGTAAGAAAGGGGGAGAAGATCACATGATCATCTAACTCTTTACAGTGGGCGCATATACATGTGCAATGAATGTGAAGCAATGAATTCCGGCACTTATTGTGTTGAAGTTTATTTCTCGCGGGCACTGTGTCTCCACGTGCGCCCAGGACTGCAGCACATTGAGCGGGGCCAGAGCAGCCCTGGCTGGCAGGGAGCACTAGGGGTCAGGCTGCCAGCCCGGGGCTGCTCTGACCCGCCTCAACGTGCTGCAGAGGGGCTGGCTGAGCCCCTGCACTGAAGCACCCGCATGTCCCACCTGCCCCATCAGTGTCTACAAGTGCGTTGCTGTAAAGAAGTCCACCGCAGGACAGTAATTGTATTTACAAGTACTATCCTGCGGCAGAGGTAATTAGCTTCCTCCATCCTAATAATACCACCCATGTAGATGGTAACATTTTACTGCGGGGCTAATTAGGCAGCTACACAGTAAATGTCTCATGCAGTCGCACCCGCACAGTAATAACCTACATCAGCCTTTGCCTGCTGACTGAGAAATTGGAGCCATATTTTATTTTTCCCCTTTTAAGCTGAAGATGAACTTCAGGAGACACCAAAAACAGTTTATTTTCTAGACTTTGCATTCTTCAGCCAGAGGAATGTAAAGGTAACCTCACACGGTTTCATTTAAAAACACAAATTCAGAGGGAAAATACTGAGGTTTTCGACCACTGTCTCTGTTAGTTTATTAAAATATTAGTCTTATAGGTGTGTTGGACTGATTTGCTTTCCATGGTGTTTAAAAATAGCTGTGAGAATAATGGGTTGCATCAAAAATCATTAACTGGGACATTACTTTCATTTTTAACCACAGAATAAAGTGTCACAGCCAGATTAAACAGGCCAGGAAGGATTTGGACTGCACACATACAGTTAGCAGCTTTTATGTATACCTTAACCATGGAAAATCCTGAAAGATATTAACCATCTTCTAATACAGATTGGTCAGAAAGAAAGGTCAGGTTGTTCAAAGTACCTGGTATTTGCACCAACTGACATTAAAAGGCTCAGTTATTTATAGCAATTTGCCCCTGTCTTCACAACACTAAGAATTTGAATGAGACTGCAGAGATGAAAGAGCATTTCAGACTAACAACTGCAAATAGCTGTAGTTTAGCAAAGTGCTAAAGGTTGTCATGTAAAACAGAAGAGTTGACTAACTCAAGGATAGACTTTAATTCTTGTTGTGGGTAAAAAGAGTCCACATGGAAAGTATTTTTTTTCCTTCTCTTTTGTTAATGATGGTTGAATGTTTAACTCCCTATGGAGTGCAGTCCAAATGGCAGGCTCTTCCCTTCCAAGTTTCCTGTATGAGCTGTATGTCTTTATCTTTTTATATCAGCTGGCCTCTGTGATGGGTTTATTATTTTAGCAAATATTCTTGGACGGGGGAACCAGAAAGCTGGGGTCATATGAGGAGACAGAAAGGATAAGGGCATTTCTGAGCCGAAGTTGTATGACTCTATTGCTCATCCTTTTGTTGAAGCTCGGGTAGGTGAGTGACCCCTTCAATTGGACAGGAAAAAATATGAGACTTCTCCAATGAACTCAAAAATATTTATGAGATTCACAGGATAACCTCAGGGTCTACTGTGGCCAAAGGGAACCAAAACCTCTGTTAAAAGGTATGAAATTCCAGACAATTTTCTTTTCCCCTTCATTCTGCCTTATGAAGCCCTCCCACAACTTTCAGTGTCATCTAAATAGTCACACTGACATACCAAAGGTGCTTTCTGCTAATGGAAACTTCACAAATCAGCATGAAACAAAAGAAGGGGATAGGACTGCTGGGGGGCTGGAATGGAGAAAAAGGGACATGGATATCTGTAGTGTGCCTGTGAAAATGTTCCTTTCAGACCATTGTCCAGACTAGCATGACAGAATGGCCAGCTGTTTTTTAAATCTTTTGCAGCTTGACGTTGCTGACAAAGGGGTACTTCTGGAGACTTGCTGCTCAGGCCAAATTTGCAAGGGACATTATCTTTGGAAGAGATGAATCTTACATCAAGTAGATACACTAGGAACAGACGGAATTAGCCAGATACTGAAGCCTTAATTTACTCCAACACCCTACAGTAGTGGTTTTCAAACTTTTTTCATTTGCGGGCCCCTAAAAAATATCTTTGGGACAATACAATTCTCTTCCTTAAGGGCAAAGATCTCCCATTCTGGAGAAAGAGCCTTTTTGGAAGTGGCCTGAGGTTCTGGAATGAATTTCCATTGAAGCTACTAGTTAATGCAATCGTCCCATCTTCCTCTCTGAATGCAAGACAGTTGGGCCTCACTATCTCTAATGCAACCACACAGCAGTATGTATAGGTATTACAAAACAAAACAGCCCCCCTAGAAAACAAATCAGACAATTAGAAATAAAAAGAACAATCAAATCAACTAATGCTTCCATGCGCCATCAAAACCCTACACTCTGTACAGTTTCCTCCTCTGGGGGAAAACAAACAAAATACATGTGTTAATCATTAGGGCTGTGTGAAATTTTGCTGGCTGTTTCATTTCAGCACTGTTTCAACTCATTTCAAGGTTGAAACAGCAAAATCAAAATGAAACAAAGGGCTTCAAAATAGCCAGAAAACAAAATGAAGTTAGTCAAAAAGTTTCAAAAGTTGAAACATTTTGACCATAGCGCTGGGGATGGGAAGTCAGCCCAGCTGGGCTGACTCCCCGGCCGATCAAAACCTCGAAACAGCCTTACTGTTTCGACGAAGCAAAACAGAGCAGCTGTTTCGAACTGAAATGAAATTCAATACAAAACGCTGTTCCCCCGAAACCTTGAGACTCAAGGCAAAATGGAATGGTGACATTTCGCACAGTCCTATTAATCCTGGTGTCCAGTACACTTCTGTAAGGTGTTCAGATATCACGGTGACCTGAGCAAATACCTGAAGAACAGAGGAGAACGGACCGTTACAGCACGGGGTTGATTCTGCAGCAAATTCCATTGTCACGTTCCATAGCATATTGAAATACAAAGGACCCAACTTTAGAAATAACCCTGAGGCATCCATAACAATTTTAGTTGCTTTCAGTTAAGTGATGTTATTATTCCATGATTAGTTTTTGCTTAGGAAAGGTACTGCTGCGTACAGACACATTGGATATTAAGCCATTTCACCTCCCTGTGCCCCAATTCCTCCATATTTAAAATGGGGGTATTAATATTTATCCTTTCCCCCTTGCAAAACATTTAAAGATTTTTGGATGAAATCTCTGGATTGTAAATATTGCCACTGAAATGAGTTAGATGAATTCTTTTAGTTCTTAGTTTACAGTTTTTAATTCACAGCTGCCCTGATTTTCAGAGATACTGAGCACATCCCATGGGTTTACTTGAAGCCCAGTAGTTGACAATACTCCTTAAACAAGATGTCACGTAGTTGCGAGTGTGTAAAACCCGGACTCTCGTAAAATTCTCCTAGGAAGTTCTCTAAGGACTATTTATTGTTATAGGATTAAATTTCAGCTTCATGTCTCAATTAAACAGAACTTCACAAACATATATCAAAGCTTTTTTACAAGAAGAAAACTATTATTTTAATAAGAACCTTTAAGATGTGGTAACTTAAGAAACCTTAAGATGGTTAGTTCTTTTGAAGCAATGTTCTCTCTTCTGCTGTGTAACAGCAAGTGTGGTTCAGGACTTAGGCAATAATTCATCATGTGTAAGTTCATGTAGTTGCATTGGCTGCACCAGTTTACAGCAGCTAAGAATCTGGTCAGATGTTTTATGTTTCTATGCATCCTGAAATATTAACTTCTTGAAAAAGGAGGCAAGATCTTCTAGTGCATAACCACTTTATTCTCTATAGTATTAGCCGATGCTTGCTTTTTTCACTTTACCATTTTTAACAAGTTTAAGTATACTTATGTCACTCATATATAGACAATGCCAAACTTCTTACATCAAACTATCCCCTACCAGCTACCATGACATCCACTTCTAGGAGACTACCTTTAGAAGAACAGCTTTTCCCCCACTTCCAGAGGATGGCTGCCACTACAACACAATTCTACCACAAACTCAGCGGAGTTTGATGTGATTGACATTTTCCAGTCACATGTTGGCCAGAATGGAGGATAAATAGGAAAGGGTGGTCTCTTCAGTTGCTTACAGGCATTAAAACCAAACCAAAAATGGTGTTTTACTTTAAATTGCACGCATCCCCACACCGAGCCCAGTGCATGCCTAGAAGAGGCGTGGCGTTATTAGTTGGACCCAGCTCATCCAATGTCTGTATAAATCAGGCGCTTTAGTGGAGCTTTTCTGGTGCTCTTATCTAACTGCTGATTGAATGTACAGACATTGGGCAACCTGGGTCCAACTAATGCGCTTCTGCTTCTGGTAAAGCGTGTTTTTATTTTCCACATGTGCCAGCAGCCTTCATGTCAAGGCTGCGGTAAATGTGTGGCAGGAATGGATCAGGCTGATGCTACCAGCAAAAAAATGAAGAACTTCAATTATCCAGTGCTGCTGGGCTAAGATAAATGTGCACTCCCCAACTAATACAGATGAAACAGGAATATTTATTATTGCTTCTGTTGGCTAGACTGCAGAGACAAATGCTGAGTAAAAACTACATAATGGTCAAGTGTGACCTGGTCAATCCGGAAGATTTTCTCCCCCATTTCCCCAAAGCAGAGAGCCACTTTTCTGGAATCTCTGCTGGAATTTAACCTCACATTAAAGCAAATCTCTTGAAATGAAAACCCAGGCAGAGACATAGATCACGAGGCAGATTAGCCAGGTTGATAGGCAGGGTAGTCCAAACGACAGAAAAATGATCTGAAAACAAATCGGTCCTTGGCTCTGTTCTGAACTCTGCCACAGACCTGTTGTATGGCAAAGGGCCTATTATTTGCCCTCAATGGCTGCGTCCAGAAGAACAGGGGCATGTGCTTGCAGTGGCACAAATAGGAGCAGCACAAATTTGTGCCGTTACTTTGCTCTGCAGCGCATGCCCCTGCATGTGCCTTTTGTTGCGGGACACATTGTCCTGCTGTGGGCAAAGTGCCTGTGCCCAGCTCCTCCTGGGCAGTTTCCTGGCTGGGCTCCATGTGCTGTGGTGGGGAGGGAGGCTGGCTGGGGCACAGGGTGTCTCAGTGTGGGGCTAGCTGGCAGGCAGGCTCTGTGCTGAGGTACCCTGCATCCCAGCCAGCCAGGGAGCGGCATGTAGAGATGGGATACAGAGCACCTGACAGGGGTGCGGTGTGCCTCAGCTTGGGGACTCTGCAGCATGCAGAGACAGGGCAAAAGCTATCCCTGGGCTGCCTGCTCCCCCATGCCCACATTTGGCCCAGAGCTCGCCATTTTCTTGTGCTTTGCACTGCTTTTTTCTGGGTTTTTTTTTTTTTGCTACTGGGAAATCCCAGTTGCAAATGTTTCCCGTGCTGCAAATTAGCAATGTCGTGCATAGTTTAAAGTGCAACACGTGCCGTACGTGGCACCACAAACCGCGTATGCCTGCATGTGTGGACCTCGCCAATGTGTCTGTGTGTCCCTTCTCTCTCTCTGTCTTTTTGGTTTTGAATATAAACTATGTTTGTACAGCTCCTAACACAATGGAAGCCTTCCAGCATCCCTAAAGAGATAATATTGCTAATATTTTTCTTAACTTGAATCAAGGTAATTGAAAAGAGAGAGATTCTGACCTACACAGATCTTAGTATTTTAAAGCTGGTCTATTTTATGTCAGCCAGATAGCCTCAGAAAGAAGAAACATGAAGGTGCTTTAAAAATCACTTTATGTTTCCCCATCTCAAACAAGGCTGGTTGTGCTCAGCTGCCAGTCAAGATTCTTAAATAAGAGTGTAATGCCAGTCCATCCATAACTCAGAAGAACAGGCCTCAAAAAACACCCAGGACTGTTGATTTTTGTGCCCACGCCAATAATCATACAGACAAGATTTGATTTTTCTTTGAACATAAATGAAAAAGAAAAAGAAAATCCCAGATTCAGTGTTTGACAGCAATTTAGCTTAAATAGATGGTATATTAAAACTCCATCTACTCAGGGCAGGAGGTTAATTATGCACCCTCTTTTCATTGCATCTTATGTATCAAAACAGACTGACTTAAAACAGCTTGTTGTGTTTCACATCTGTCAAAATGGCTTTCACTTAGCCAAAACAATGACCTTTTGCCATATTTTGATATGCATCACGTTGTTTGTAGAGCGATGTTATTGGACTAATGTTTTTAGGCAGCTTTTGGGCAGAGTGGCTTTCAGATGTATGAGAACACAGGCATTTTCCTATTTTCCAGCAAAATATGAATTGGTAACGCACAATTGGTTTTGGGCGTAGAATTCAAGAAGTCGTTGGCTGTTTTCATTCATCTTGCCGATGCCAAAACACCCTAGGCAATCTGGCCATGCGTTGTTTGCACAGATTCTTGCACTGAACTCTGCGAGGAGGAATAGTCACTCAGTTGATGGTATTCCTTTGACAACTTGGTGCAGAGTGTCACAAAATTTCTCCTTCTCCTTAGGGCTGGAGTTGAGCGTTGGTACATAAGTACTGATGATGTTTGCAAACTTGATGGTCATCTGACAAAGTCTAAGTGAGATGAAGTGCTCTGACTTCCCAATGGGTGTTTCTACAAACTTTGCCACCTTGTTCCTCACAGGAACACCGAAGCCGTGCTGATGATTTTCTTCAGAGCTTTTACCTTGCCAAAAGAAGGTATAATTGACCTCTTGGATGGAGCCAGCATCTGCAAGTCTCATTTCCCAGAGAGCTGCAATGTCAACGTTGAGTTTGTACAGCTCACAGTCAATCAAGACTAACTTCTGTATGCTGCTCGTGCTCTGTACATTACCATCGTCTGTCAGGCCAGGACTTATGGTCCTGACATTCCCGCTTCCAAGCCAGAAAGTTCTTGGTTTCTTGTTTTTGGTAGTTGAGAGGTTTCCATCTGCTTTTTGGCTCTTGGCCTAGTTCCATGCACCCAATGAGGCAGACAGACTGTGGCAGGTCAGCACCTGTCTGGGAGCTGCCCAACATTATGATGGGCAGTAGATGACCAGTGGAACATCATGGTTCCTTCTGCTCTTGGAGGTGACCTGTTTCACCCTCCTCAGGTGAGAGGTTATAACTCATAACTGCCACCTTCCATGTTGTGTCCATGCTGCCAGCAATGATGGAGTGTCCTCTCCATGTAGTGTGGCTGCAATACCTTGGGCAGTTGATATGGAGATGCTGCCTTGCCCATGTATAAGCTCTTGGCCACTCTGGTTTGGTCCAAAGGAAGGGCGGGATTCAATATGTTTGGAACCACCTATGCTGCAGGAGTTGCCAGTTCAGAGGAGGTCTTTCTTCTATCTGCCTTTTGGGGCTCCACTCCTAGACTGGTTGCCAGCCATGGTCAAAGAGCCCAATCTGCCCTGTGTGGATGCCATTGGCAAAATCACTGGGCATTTATGCTCATCTGCCTTTTGATGGCATTTCCTCCATCAAGGGTTCCACTACTCTCCTCAAGCACTCATCCACCCGAAGCTCTAATGAAGAGCAAAATCAAAGAAGTTTTCTAGAAATATACCTATGAATGTGAGTCCTTGAACAAACAAGCCTGAAGTGCTTTATTTAATTCATTTTACAGCTCGTGATATACAACAACTCTTTGCCTTCCATTAGCACCAAGGTATGGTGGCTGACCTGTTAGCTTTTCTGATAATAGTTGGGTCCATTTCCCTTTTCTTGCTTTCAGCGTATGTTTTGTTAGTTTTTGCTTTATGGTAGCCTAGTATTTAATCAATCAGAAGGGAACAAGTCTGTTGATAGATAGACTTACACTGTTATCTAGAATTTACTGAAGCAAAAGGTGTGTTGAAGATGTGACACACCCTCTCAGGGTCAAACAGCTGCTGATAACCAGAGTCAAGCTTGCCTTTGTTCACCTTGCTTTGTAGGAACTTGTTGGGGATAGAATCACGGGTCCTTTATGTCCCTGAGTGAACTCTGGTAATGTCAATGTTAGCTTATAGAGTTCCATTAGGGACTGAAATACCGAGAAAAGAGGACCAGATAACACCCATATCTGCCAGTTGATTGGAATCTGCTTGAAGTCAAGGGGCTCATCTACAGATGCAAATAATCCAGGAGCAGTTTACTCTTGAGTAAACTACACAAGAGTAAGCTCTCCCAGGCATGTATCTACATGTGCAAGGATACAGAAGCAGATTTGCTGCTCCTAGCAGCAGACTGCTCCCACTCCCTGTGGCCCTGCAATAGGCCCCTACAGCATCCAGGGGGAGCTCTAGACTCCCCCTGGGTGCTAGCCCAGGGTCCAGGAGACAACTGTCTCTTGATGGGAGCTGGGACATTGCTCCCAATGCCTGGGAAATGCCTGTTGCCAGGGCAGGTGCTACCCCTGGAGCCTGGGCAGGGACACTGTCCTCCTACCTCGGCAGCAGTGAGCTTCTAGCCCCCACTCTGTGATGGCAGGGCCAGCACTGGCAGATTCTTATCTCCCAGCCTGAGCCCCACAGTTGTGGTGCTGGCACTGGGAGATAAGGAATGGACCTCCCAGCCTGGGCCCCATGACTGTGGGATAAATCTCTCTCAGCCCCCGCCCTGTGAGTGCCAAGTGGGGGCTGGGAACGCCCTGCTGCTGGTGCAGGGAGACATTGTCCTTGCCTGAGGTCTGGTGGTGGAGCCTTCCCTGGTAGCAGGAAGCTTCTGGGGGCTTGGAGCAATCTTCTGCCCCTTGCTGCTTGGCTGACCAAGAGCACATTTCCTTCCGGTCAGGTGTCTACATATGTGCTACTGCACAGTTACTAATCATGTGTGAATTTGCTACTTGCATTTGCAGGTAGCAAATTTACTCATGATTAGAGCCAATTACTGTGCAGTCAGCATCTGCATGTGTAGATGTGGATGTTTACTTACTGTGCAGTAGTTAGCTCTACTTTTCAGTAAAGCATCTCGTGTAGACATGCCAAAAGACTGTTAATTCCTTCTAATAGTGTCTTGCCAGGATGAACATTTATTTTGCTGCTATTCCCCCTGAGATGGCACCCTGAACTATCAGCCTTCACATATCTGCAGATAGTAACACAAACACATGTTCTAGAGCTCTGAGATCTAGTGTCATTAGCATGAAATTACAGGCATGGTTTATTTAGAGAGGTAAATCCTTATTTTGCTCTCACAAGAACAAGTTTAGGCTACTGAACTTAGGTTGCATCAACTAAATTGTAGCAGGAAATATGTGGAAATTAAACCAGTTGTAGCTGAGACAGCAAATTAGTGTGGCTTGAAACTGTCATTCTTTTGTCAGTCAACTACATTATTCTATGGGGGTATTGTTTCTAGAGCTGGCTTCTGTCTAACTCTTGTGTAGTAAAAATTTCCAGTTCTGCTATAACTCTACCCGTTTCATTCTACAAGCTTTAGTTTAACAATGCCTTGCTGTAGCGAGCAGCATTCATTTTTTAAAAAAAATATAAGAATACACATAATAGGTCAATTAAAGGGCACATCATGCTACTACTCACTCTCCAGTGATTCTCTACTTGCTTCCAGCTCTCTTTAATGATGCTTTCAAGTCCTCAGTCATCTGGGACCAGACACTTCACCATCCACAACTGAACACATTGACATAAGTATCTCCCTATTGGATCAGACTCAAAGGATGTGTCTATGCGGTGGTCCAGAGCCACCTGCCTCACTGTGCTGGGCCCCAAACCACACTTTGGGAGTCTCCCATGGGGTGCCTACTGCCGGTTGTCCCGCTTCCTGGAGAACACCTGCAAGCCTGGGGTAACGCTGCCACCACCTGGGCACTGGTCTCTAGTAGTGTCCTGTGCAGCCCAGGGCACACAGACCCTGCAAGACTTGGGGGTGCTTTGCTTACAGTAATATTTTGGGGTGCTTCTTTCTGCCTGAAGTATCCAAAGATAGCTTTTTACTTTCCTCCGGTACAAGAGGCTAAGTCCATCTTAGCCGACCGAGCAAAGGGAGCAAAAAGGCCTGTCTCTCCCCTCAGGAATTCATAGCCAGGCATGCTGTAACCCCAAACCTTTCCTGATTGGGGGTGGGGAGGGGGGACGACACACAGAATAGAACAAAGTAGTCAGAATACACTTTGAGCAAAAATACAAATTTGAGTCTTTACAGATATTGGGTATAGGGACCCTTTTACGATGCGACTGCCTAGATTTGGATCTAGAATCCTGGCTAGTTTCCAGGTTTTTACTCACAGTGAAAACATCCAACCCAGAGCCTGAAGGTACTTTATGTGTTGCGTTCAAAACGCCCACCCCCCTCCTCTCAGGAATGTATCTGGCCAGCTCACCTGGCTGACCAGCTTGAGCCAAACAGAAAGCAAGCGAGTCAGGTAGGGGAGCCCCCGGAATGGCCCAAATGAGAGGCAGAGAGAGGGGATTTCTTCACAGTCTACGTGTGTGCTTTACTGTGCATTAGCCTATTTTAATGTGCATTAAAGTGTCACAAAAATCATGCTCTTTAGCTAATGAGCATTAAAATAAGCTAATGTGCATTTTTTTTACTACCTCACAATGGAAGGCTTCTATATGCATGCTCCAGGGGTCAGGGTGGGGGGCACTTTAATTCAAAGCACCCAGAGCATCTTGTGTATCAGTGTCCCCATGCTCCAAAAAGGTGGTGGGGGGCGCTTTATGTAAAGCTCATTCGATGCACCATTTTGAAGCACGGGGACACTGATACATGAGACATGGAGGCTGGCTGGAGCACGGTAATGCACTCCAGCAGACTCAGTTAATTGAGACTGAATTAATTGAGTCTGCTTCGAAGTGCTATAATTACAGAGCATCAGAGCAGCCTCTGTGCCAATGTGTAGGCACTGGGAGGTACTAAATTTAATGTGCATTACCTAAAGCACATTAATGAACATATAGATGCACCCAACGTCCATTTATTTAATCCTGTATTTTAGCTCTAACAAGAAGAGGTTGCAAGAAGTTCACAGGAGATAGATACGGAATAACAGCCTCCCACTTTAGGTTCCAACCTCATCTTGAACAGAGATCAGCGAAGCAGGAAGCTGGACACCCATTCTGCTTTGTGAGCATTATATTTTACAGCGACAGTCCTGGAAGCTGGGCTACATAAAGGTCCAAACCCTCTTAGAATCTTGCTGCGGTTTTAGGCTTATCAGCTTTCCGCAGCAATAAGTTCTAATTACTGGATGGGTGTTGAAGTTTTCAACCTCTTTTATTTTTTGAATGTGCTACTGTTTTAGTTTTCTAAATATCCCATCATTTTTGTGTTACAAGATGCAGATAATGGAAAATCCCAATCTGTCTCCTATAAACAATTTATTATTTTACATCCTTTTATCACCTTCCTTCCTATTTTCAAGTCAACTCTTAATACTGTTCAAGAAATAGAAGCCCTCACACATGCTTTTTGGAGCCAGAGGCTGGTATTCCCAATGCTGGACTCCAGGGCATGGAACCCGCTGTGGGACTTGAACACTGAGGACTGTTTGTCTTCATCACTGGTTTTTTGCAGGTATTACTACAATTTCTCCTTCCCCCATGCCATATCTGTCATGGCATGCCTTGCGACTCTTTTTCACAATTTCCAGCAGAGATTTTTCTGACCTGGAGGGAAATAAGAGTTCACTTCCAAAATTTTAGGAAAACCTATTGCTGATGGCTCTGCTCCCCCTCACTGGAAGTCTAATGGCAGTTTGATCTCTTCTTCCATTATTTTGCTTAGTTCCCAAAATCTAGCACTACCTGCTGCTTTAGAGAGCTGAGTGGTCAACTTTGGCATAGTTGCTAAGGAGAAATGTAGGGTCAATTGTGCAATACAACACAAATGTGAATACTCAGTAAACACCACCAGAATATTGTGGCTAGTGTGAACACGCTGCACTGTGAATGTGATTCATTAATAGCTCAGTTTTCAATTCTGGATACGGAGCCAGATATCACTGGCTTACTGAAGACACTTGAGTGTGCGTCGTTGTCTTATTCCTTTTGCTGGCTTCATATAAATGTTGAGGCAACTCAGTGGAAAGGCACAGATGGCAGATTTTGGCCATTAACCTTTTTTTCCTCCAAATATTTATGATCTGAAGTCTAAACACCCCTAGCCTAGAACTGTGGGCAAAGAAAAATTATTGGGATACGGTTCAATCTATCGTGTGAGGGAACTGGAAGTTTAAAGGAATAAGTAGATTTATATCAAGCTTGGATTTAAGTTTTCTAATATACCCAATACATCAAGTTCCTTTGTCAAAACTAAAAAAAAAAGAAAAGAAAAAAGTAAGCAGAGAAAGGAACCCAAAACTAAGTCTTTCCACACTTCAAGATGAAGGTGCCAATAGTGGCAATACTTGGTGCAATACTTGGAATAACGTTAGGTGAAGGTGCAATATTTGGACTAAGTTTAAATTTAGCTCACAGGGGTTGAAGAGCTGGGAGGATGCAGGGACGCAGGTAGTAACCAGAGCACAAGCCCTCTGAGGTCCCAGGCTAGGTTTTATGGCTGCTTGCCTATACCACTGCCTGTTTGCTGCAGTTGTTACCTGTGCTAGCTTGATTTGATTTCCATGTCCTAAGGGCTCATTTGCCATAATACTGCTCCAATCTAAAGTGATATCATGAAACGCATTAAAACATGTTCCCTTGCTCCACTTTCCCACTCAGCTTTGGCAACAGACATAGATTAAAAACCCAGAAATGATACTTCCAGTAGTTGTTTTTGGGCATACAATGCAGGCATTGTGCATCGCTAAATGGAGTTGTTTACCCTTTTCCATGTGGCATTGTTAGGCTTCAGCAATTTGTCTGGCTGATAGTGGCATATTAGGATCTCTCCTTTTCAGCATGCATGCACTCAGTTTCTACATTTGAGCACTGTATCTGAAAGATATGATCGGGAATGGGTCTGTGATAAGTCTGTAGATTGTTGCCAACTATTTGGAGTGACAGATGGCCTTATAAAGAGGCTACAGGGCAAGCTGAGCTTTGCTAGTCATAGCAATACTGTTGTGTATGAATGATTCCCAGGCGTGATGAAAGCAAGCACAAAAAATGCAGCAGATGGCATCCAAAAAGAGGAGGCAACTGAGAAGAAAAGAGGTGACACAAACTGGCCAGTGGATTTTTTTTTAATTTTTTTTTTACATTTACGAGTCCATGGGCTGAAATGAAGTTGACTGTAAACCTTGGAAAAAAGAAGCCAAACTGGGTGTGTAGATGCTGGCAGTCTATTTTGAACCCTTGATTTTTTTCAATGGAGGCAGGCCTCAAACAAAGGCAATTTGATATGGCTTTCATTTGGGAAATGCCTTGGAGTTTAGCAGTTTCAGAGGTTATGGATAAAGCTGGGTATAAGATCTAATTAAAAGCTTATGTGGTTGAGGTATATAAATAACGGGAGGTTTTACGTGAAAGGAACACTTGCTCTAGGGGTGGGTTTTTTGGGGGGCGGGAAAAGTTTTCTAAAAATATTCTAAATTGCTGCATCCTAGAAATGTTTAGTATTGACCTGTTTAGTGATTACATAGATTCCTATCTCTAGCTTCTTCTGACATCCAGCCATTCTTAATACACTCTTACTTATTTTTTTGTGAATTTGTTCTTAAATGGAAAGAGGCTGAACCTTTCAGCATCATAAGTCACTACTCCAGACCTTTCCCTTCATACGAAATTTGTACCAGCATCTCCCCGATTCTGCTGTTTACAAGCCGGAGGTATCATTAATGGCACCATGCGGCCCAGTCTTTCCCACAATGAAGCCAATGGGAATAGGTCATGCAGTCTCATCTGAAAGGCATTGTGTTGTTACATCTTCTCCTGCAGTATGTTAGCGGTTGGTCCATTTGGCCAATTTACCATAAGGGAAAGTTCTTATATTCAGATGTTTGTGTTGCCTGTTTTGTAAGCCGATTGAGTGTTAATTGATGTTCTGCAGTCTCTCCTGAGGACCGCTATCCCCTGCCCTGACAAACAGATGTTATGGAAACTAGGTGCTCACCGTGGTCCAGTGCCTTCCCTTCTGCATACATTCATGGACCAATCTAGATATTTTAGAAATTGCAGCTACTGAATTTCGGTGACGGAGGTCCTACATGATACTAGCCAAGTAGCTTAAACTTCACACTCCACTGGAGAGCACTGACTCAACTTGAGACCAGGGTCTGATTTCCCAAAACACCAGTCACTCCCAACATCAACTGAAGTCAGAGGGAGCCATGCTTTTAATATATAAAATGCTATGAAAACGCTTCCTCAGACACACCTTAAGTGTCTCAGATCAAGCACTTTTGACATGTTTGGTTTTCATGTCTCTAGATCTCCCCTCAGGGTGCTGTTGTGTAGATATAGCCATAAATATGTAAATAAAATATGGCACCATAGATAAGCCCATGAATAAATTAATAAACCTGGGTACAGTTCAGGGTATAGAGGATAAGCAGCATAGGAGACCTGGGGGCCATCTATAAAAATGACTAGGATGAAAAAGAAGATTTGCAGCGTCACAGATTCAGTGATCCTTGTCTATGGGTTATTTAGGTGCCTGGCTAAATTAGTAGTATTTAGGTGTCTAAATAGGGGGTTCCTTACCTTTGTGGATCTGGGCATACGGCCCTAGGCACACATCAATGCTCAAATCCATCTCTGGCAGTCCCTCTTTGTATGTTTGGAAAGATTTTATATATTGATAAATATATTTTTAGGAAACAGTTCACACATCACTGAAATGCACCCACTTCTGGAATTAAATACAGCAACTTTGTAACTCAAGCACAGGAATAGTACAATGTGCTTCAGGAGAGTATAAGAAGCATCATAATAAAAAGAAGGGCTCTTAGGAAAAGCTATTATGAGGTGAAGAGTTTTTAGAAGCCAATTTTTGCAGGAAAAAATGGATTGGAGTTCAGTTTCTATTGATAGACTTCCTCATCCAACATTTTTCATTTACCATGAGCCAAACTAAATCCGAATACTAACCTTCAAATTATTGGCAATTTGTTCAAGCTCTCTAGAAAAATGCCGTCAATAAATGCAAAACCAGTTAGTCAGTGGAGTATTAAATCAAACTCTAAAAGATGAAAAATGCTTCCTTCACTGTTTTATCTGGAGCCAAAAAGGATATTGCTTTACATTTTTTCGAAATAAAAGTGCATAGCTTGCTACTGCCTTCCAGCATCAAGATATATTCACCCCGTAAGCGCTCGTTAATTTGAGAGCAGGCTTGATTAGACTAGAACAGAACAAGACCGAAACATTTCATCTCATTCTTGCCAGTGCTGATCTTCTGGCAGAACAATCACCTTTTGCTCCTCCCAAAACAAACAAAAATAAGACTCTCTCCCCAATCTATATGGACCACAAAACAGCCCGTGGGGCTCTTTTGTTATAGCCATAAAACACATTACATGAGTGAATAAAATAGCTGTTGGTAGCTCAGGTCTATAGGATACTGATAATCCCATATAATTGCCAACTTGTGGGGTGACTGGTGAAAGAAGGCTTAAAGCCTTTTTATTTCATCTTGGTAATGATGAGGGAGTTACCCAAAACATATGAATGCACCTCTCCTCATTTGGACCATCAAAGGTTCAACAATGAATTCCTTTCTTTTAGAAAGCTGGGCTTTAGCCTGCCATGAAACTCAATCCAGAGCCCTCTAATTAATTTTGCTAAATAGATTAGCCAATTGGAGCTGCAGCTTCAGAGAGAAGTAGCCTCTGAAACAAGTTTTTCCCCATTCTCAAGGTGAGATGTTTTGCTTACAGGACATCCTTTCAAGTGCACTGGACTACTTTTAGACTGGATTAGTTGAGGCAAATGGATTAGTCTTTGTAGGTATTAGAACCAAGGGCCTTTAATAGAAAGGAAAACAAGGTGCCTAGTTTCACCACTATGCCACTAAAAGCTACTTAGTGCAAACATCCGTAAACCTGTCAAGAGTGAGGACTTGTAAAAGCAACTGTAAGCACATCCTCAAGCTAATTGTAAGACACACATTTACACAGAAATATGCAAACGGCAAACATGGGTTGAATAGGGACTGTCACACATGTTTCTGATCTTAGGTGGTATAAAGATTTTTTTCCTGATGTCTCAAAGGACACTTGAAATTCTATATCAGCTGCTAATTTCCCTCTGGTTGATTAGAGCATTAATCCTTTCAACAAAAGTGACACTGAATGACACTCCCTTACTGGAATTGTCCAAGGGGCCAATATGAGAAAGGAGCTTAGCACCTAAAAATCAATGGAAACGGAGGGTGCTCAGAACGGTAGCAAAATCATTTAACAACTTTCAGGAGTGGGTCACACCATCTGCACTGATCGCTGGGCTCAAAATTAACCCATCAAGCAGCACACAGGAGAATATCAATTTGAGGCTTACAAAGGTTTGGAGGGAATTACTGTGGTGCTTGCAATTTGACTTAAAATACTTGTTTCTCCTACATTTATGAATATGAGGGATATTTATTAACTTCATGCTAATGTGTTCGTTTTGACAAAGGATGTGCCTTTCCTTGTACAGGTAAAAAAGCCAGGGAGATAAGATGCACGTACAAATGAATGAGGTACATAGAAATAAGATGAGCATTGTGTTTGTGGGTGATTGGCCCTCTGGGCATTGAAAGACAGGCTACTTTTTATTTGCCTACTAAGTGCCATGGGGTTACTACCGTGCCAGTATCTGAATGTCAGCAACAAGCAGCCTCCTGTTATCCACACTTCAGTTGGGCAGCTTGTACCTTGTTCTGACAATTTAGGGCACTCCTTCTCTATGGTACATGTTGTACCTAGAGGGAAGGGCATGAGTTCCTTTGAGGATGCCATAATAGGAACTCTGACACACAACTTCTCATTTTTGAAGAGAGGCAGTCTTTATAACTCAGTTCCTCTCCAGAAGCCTATAGAAATGCCTACAATTAGTCAGCTTAGGGATAAGGATCTACTGTCCTATTTTACATTTCCAAAGTGCCTTCCATTCAAGCCTCAAAGCATCTTACAATAGTGAATTAAGCTTCACAACGCCCCCAAGAGGGAGATGGGTATAACTGGGGCACATACATCTATGATATAACTATATCCAAGCCAGTGGATTTGACCCATTTCCATGTACACATTTTCAACTCAAAATCATTGGTTATAATTGGGCTGTAGCACCTTTGAAAGAAATCAAGGTGCTCATTTAGGTCCATAAAGGCATCCTGTTTTGAAACTTTTGAACTAAAAGGTAGAGCCCCATTTTCAATGATGCGGATCCACTGTAGCCAGCTTGAGGTGCTGAGTAGCTCTGAAAATCCAGGCTGTAGCATGTTACTGGCATAGTGCAGAATAGCCAAGCTTTCCAATCCTGCTCCCAGTTTTAACCAGTAGACACAGCAATACCTTCCACTAGCTCTAGGCTGAATGACTCTCATTAAACTGCAAAAGGCCTGCCTTATACTGCAGCTGAGTATGGGATTTGTTCCCCTGCATAAAAACTCAATTGTCGTCTCCCACGGATGTTTACATCACCATTTTGTCTAGGTGCTGGAAAGATCAGCGAGAGTTGCAGTGTGTGTATCTCAGTGAAAACAAATCATCTTTTTATGGGGGAATTTTAGTTACCAGAACTTGTAGAAATCCTTCACAGTCCTCTCAGTGAACAGGCACAACTATGCCCTATTTACCCTCCCGAGTTTAACATGGATGCTATTTGTTTGTACAGTCGAAAGGATAACTATCCATTAACTGTGCATTAGGCTTTATGTTTGTTCTCTTTACCAACCTCAGTGGGAGTGGAAGATGCTTTTGGTAATGTCCTAACACAGTCAGGAAACTCTGAATCTGCATCTGAAATGCATCTGCTAAGACCGCACCTGGTCAAGTGCCCCCCAGAGCACAAGTGCAATGTGTGAGCTGATGGGGAAGATATAGTCTGCATCTGGCCAACTAATAGATCAGATCATAGTGACTAGCAAGCAGAGGCAAGTGGTAGTAAAGTAACTTGAGTGAAGGTAATGAAAACAGACGGGAAGCAGATTTAGGACTAACATAATTAGAGTTAATGTTAGCACTGAAAGTAGAGATTTGGGGGATGGTGGTGCCTGAGGCTAGGTTAGGTTTATCAGCATTGCTTAACTGTCTCACTAAGTGGGGTTTTGTATCTGGGAAGGGATTCTCACATTTTGTTCACAATTGGACCACCTGCTCACATGTCTCATCAGCTAAAAAGAGCTTAAGGTCTTCTTATCATGGGGGAGATGGGAATCAGGCATGCAAAAACATTTCAGTCCCTGGTACTGATGCCGCGTGTGTGCTTAGCTAGAGCTAGAGAATATATATTCCTTATTTAGGCCTTGATTTTATCAGTAACATGAGCACAAGCCTACCTCTAAATACATCAGTAAGTCTCTTAGTCCTTATGGGCATTTTTACATGTGCCTGGGGACATGGCACTGGGTGCTTTAATTAGTGAGCCGTGCTAATTGAAAGCACCCGCATGTCACATGTATCACCATTCCCGCACTAAAAAAATGGTGGCGGGGTGCTTTGAACTAAAGCTCATTGAGTGCATTTTATTTCAAAGCACCTTGCTGCCATTTTTTCAGTGCAGGGATGCACGGGGTTGCTGATGCACATGGCGCAGAAGGCTGCCAGAGCGCCTGAATTTCCGTGCTCCAGCAGACTCGCGTCGGAGCAGGCTCCGCGCATGTGTATTGGAGCCCTACGTGCTTAACACTGGGCACCGGGCTTAAGGATCCCAGGCTCACGTATTTCCTTTTCCTTCCGTTGACCCTCCAATGCTTTTAATTTTCCCATTAGCAGCATTCTACTGACAGACCCACATCAGAGCCCAACCCGTTTGCACTTTGGCAGTGATCAAGACTAGCTGGTATTTCTGTTGTGGGCTGAACTGAAACTTCCCACCGAAACCTCCACATTTTGGCAGAGCTCAGATCAAGTCAATGAAATATGTATATTTTTTAGTGGTAAATGCCTGGCAGGCCTAGAAACTACCTACGAGCCAGGTGTGTGGCTCAGACAGCTTCCAACTCCCTGTTCTGAACTGATACTGCTTTTATAAGAGAGCAGCTTCAATCCTGTCCTAGAAGAAACATTCCTGCCCCAAGGGGACAAATGATTCATTCTTTCAATGAGGTCAGTTCTGCTGTTCCGTTCTGCCTAACAGAAGCTGCCAACTATACAGAACTTAACAGTCACAAATGATGCAGGAATTTGCGATTAAGTTGTATGAAATTGTAAAATCGTGACCTTGGCCTGAACAAGCAGCCAGCATTGACTATCTGGAGAGCTAGCAATTAAATACAGTTTTAAGAATCACCTTGCCAGTTTCCCATGTATATTAAGCCTGCTTTATGTGGCAAGAACTTGAAAAATTGCCCTGCCTGTGTAAATCCTGGCAAGCCTGGTGGAATCGACAGTGGATGAATCCTCAAAGAATTGAAGGTTAAGAAAAGTTTGAAGCAATTGGGGTGTCTGATTGCCCTGTAGCCTTAAGTGAAAAACCAGGGGACTGACTCTCACTGACTTTCCTAACCTGTGCATTCATTTTACAAAAGGATCTGGGGCCTCTTCTTTCAAAATAACCTGCAATTTGGCACTTCTTGATTTCAAACAGCAATGCTTCTTGCTTGAGGGTATGCTTCAGTTCTGAAAAAGTGAGAGGGAGTGGCCAGAGAAGACTAAAAGGCAGAAGCAGTCACCAGGCGGATGCTTTTGGGGGCAGTGATGAAAACAGAGCCCATGGAGATGAATAAGAGTTTCTGAATGTTATGGAAGCAGGTGTATCATGAGCAGGGCACCTGGTTTTCTCCGATTTAAAAAAAATTCCCAATTTTCAGTTTTAAAAAAATCCACATTTTTCCCTGATTGAAATGAAACAGCACTATATCTATCTATCTATCTATCTATAGATAGATAGATATATATATAGATATATCTATCTATATCTATAGAGATAGAGATTTAGATATAGATATAGATAGATCTAAAATAGATATAGATAGATCTATCTATATCTATATATAGATATAGAGATATCTATATCTATATATTGATATAGATAGATAGATCTAAAATAGATATAGATAGATCTATCTATATCTATATATAGATATAGAGATATCTATATCTATATATTAGTGGTGTTTCATTTCAATCAGGGAAAAATGTGGAGGATGGGTTATTTTTTTTAAATAAAAAATTGGGGATTTTTTTAAATCGGAGAAAACCAGGATCCCTGATCATGAGATAAGAATATGTAGGAGAGTACCTATGAACTGCTGTGTCTTGACCCCCAAGGGGGTGCACTAAGCAGTTGTCTGTGGCTGTCATGCCTCTGGTTACATTCCTGGCCTCTGTTTGCTCAGTCACTTGCAACCTGTTCTCCTCAGTCACTGAAAGTACAGCATCATCTGCTATGCTGCTTCACAGGTGTAGGCCATTTCTGATGGGGGCTTTTAGTAATAGGTGGGGTTTAGAAAAAGGATTCAATTTCTGAACACCCCCCTTTTTTTTTGCCCTAAACCACTACATTTGGATCTGACACCTTCAGACGCTATGGTTTCAGTAAGTTCAAGATGATGACTCAGACCAGAAGACAATGTTGTAATGTTCCTTATGAATGCAGACAGCAGTCATTTCTCCATTGACTAGTGAAAACGGAATTTCATTTTCAACAGACAGAAGTGTGAGTCCAGTCAAGCTTTCCTGTAATATATTTTATTAAGCAACCAGAACCCAGCCACACTAAGGCACATTGGGGAACATTCTCCAAGCAATGGACGTATTAGGAAGGACTTCAACCGGCATAAATAATAAATATTAGAAAACCTTCAAAGCACTGAGTTTTTAGAGGAGACTGTGGGCAGAAAACTGACAGCTCCCCTTACAAATCATGGGCATTCATTAATAGTTGAGGTCCTTCTTGGCAGAGCAAAAGCTGAAGGTCCAAGCATCCTTCTTCTGTGAATTATTGCCTCAATTTATCTTCAAGCAATGCTTCCTCTTTGGGACCATCTGGTAATGAAGTTTTTTGACTGCAAATCCTTCTTCTAAGTTATAAGCATTTAAAGGAGTTATAATCTGAATATTGCTTTAGCTCTTTGAGCTCAGGGGTAGGAGACAAGTTTCCCTTGGCTCTGATATGGATTTCAGTTGTATTCTTGACTGTCACCAAATGAGGATTGAGGGAAGGCTGGTTGTGTCTCTCCTATTAAAGCAACCACCGAGGATCATTCAGGGAATACATGCCTTGCTTCCATAATCTATGGGGCTGGCTATTTAAGGGAAATGAGAAGGCTTAAGTCCAGGGTGAGAATCTAAGGATTTAATTTAAGGATAGCCAAAAAACCAACTGTTCTATTGATGTACTCAGTGATGCCCACCCACCTGGCCCATTAGAAACAACCTGATACAATATTTATAATATTTTTTGGGTTACATTTCAACCAAAGAGCTCCACTGATTGAACTTCTACATCCCACACTGAATAATGGATTGTTTCTAATTTCCACTCTTAGAGCTTATTGCAGCCTTCTTCTTGGGGTTTGCCCATCTGCTGGTGACTAATGCTGTTCTCCCACAGCAAAGATTCCAGTGAAGACTTTGGTAAAACAATCTGACTAGCAAAAATTTTACTCTCTTGCACAATAATTTGCATATAGCAGCTTTACAGTACCCAGGGGTTTCTTGCATAGAACACAGAACTCTTTGTGACAATATTTTAAAGAACAGGATGTCAAGTGATTTCTTCTTGGGCATCGCTCTTTCTGGTTTCTGATTTTACAAGTGCTCACACATAAGTATGCGTGCACACATACTTGCACCATCACTACTGCACCTGAAGATGCTGGAAGTGTAAGGTGTAGCTCAGCTTTTTATGTGAAAATAAAATCCTTAATAACTGGAGGTCTGACTCTTTAGCTTGCATGGTCATTGGGATTATGTGTTAGAGCTATTGATGCAGCCACCAGGAAACATAGATTCATAGATGTAGGGTCAGAAGGGACCTCAATAGATCATTGAGTCCGACCCCCTGCACAGGCAGGAAAGAGTGCTGGGTCTAGATGACCCCAGCTAGATACTCATCTAACCTCCTCTTGAAGACCCCCAGGGTAG
>NW_005842677.1:353894-364971 GCF_000455745.1 Alligator sinensis | reverse complement strand
AAGGTCGCCTCTCAACCTTCTCTTGCAAAGGCTGAAGAGGTCCAGGTGCCCCAGTCTCTCCTCATAGGGCTTGGTCTGTAGGCCCTTAACCATACGAGTGGCCCTTCTCTGGACCCTCTCCAGGTTATCCGCATCCCTCTTGAAGTGCAGTGCCCAAAATTGCACGCAGTACTCCAACTGCAGTCTGACCAGCACCCGATAGAGGGGAAGTATCACCTCCTTGGATCTGTTCGTCATGCATCTGCTGATGCACGATAAAGTGCCATTGGCTTTTCTGATGGCTTCGTCACACTGCCGACTCATGTTCATCTTGGAGTCCACTAGGACTCCAACATCCCTTTCCGCTTCTGTTCCACCAAGCAGGTCACTTCCTAGGCTGTAGGTGTGCTGGACATTTTTCCTCCCTAGGTGCAGCACTTTGCATTTCTCCTTGTTGAATTGCATTCTGTTGTTTTGTGCCCATTTGTCCAACCTGTCCAGGTCTGCTTGCAGTTGTTCCCTGCCCTCCGGCGTGTCCACTTCTCCCCATAGCTTGGTGTCATCCGCAAACTTGGACAGAGTACACTTCACTCCCTTGTCCAAGTCTCTGATGAAGATATTGAAGAGTATCGGTCCAAGGACTGAGCCCTGCGGGACCCCACTGCCAACCCCCTTCCAGGTCGATACCGACCCATCCACTACGACTCTCTGGGTGCGACCCTCTAGCCAATTCGCCACCCACCGGACTGTGTAGTCATCCAAGTCACATGAAAGTAGTCAATAATTTTCTGATAGGGTCAGATTGGTAAAGCTTTTGGCTTTCACCTCCTTCCTCTGTAGGCGGGTCTTGGAGGGAGAGGGCAGGAGAGATCAGTTTCTTGTGGTGTCTTGCCTGAAAAAAAGCCAAGGCCTTTTGTTTTGACCCCTCTTTGTTCCTCCCTAGTTTCACTTGTCTTCAAGGTAGCTGAAATTGAAGTATGCCATGTGGCTCCAGCTACATGTTTCAATCCAAATGATATGATGCAATCGTCAAACTAACAATGATATGAACAAAAAAATCTTGCTAAAAGTGGCAATTTCTTCAAGACACAAGTCATTGGATGTGGCATGTTTTGCAGAACCCCAAAAAGAATCAGAAGGAAATAAAAAACAGGAACTGGTTTTGGGGAAGTTGCCCTCACATTTCCAGAGTAGACAACCACAGAACACTATGAGACATCACCATTTGCAAAGGATTTCAGTAGGTATATAGGTTAAATGATTGCCTAATAAAACACAACCTCTCACTCAACCTTTTGTGTACCTTTTGAGATTTCTTTAAGCATCTACAGTTATTCTTCTGCACAGAAAAGGATTGGGAAACTGGTCCATACATGTTCTCTTGGTGAAAGTCTACAAAGCTTTTGATGGGTAAAGTTTACTGAAAATGTCAACTGCATCCTCTCTAATGAAGATAAATTAAGGTTAATTCCTTTATTCACATAAGCTACTTTTCTTAAGAAATGACCATGCCTTTTTCCACAAAAGCTGTCTCCGCTATGTTGCATTAGAGACTTTCATGGATATGGTGCGCCTGGATCTGTGCCAAGGGGAATTAACCAGAGCAGGCCTACAGGGTCTTTGAGGTCCCCTCACACCATTGTAGACATCACAAAATGCCTTCAGGGCAGCAACTAATGCCTCCTCAATGTCTTAGAAGCAGTTTGAGAATGTGTAGTCATAGTTGCTGCCTATTGAATTCTGAACTGTATATATATATTTGATAGGGTTAAGCATATTCCTCCCTTTTCCTTCCCTAATGCACTTCAGAAACAGTGCAAGGGGATGGACGACAGTGCAGGCCAAGTGGGGCATCCTACAGCCATTCTGGTAGCAGGGAGCTAGAAGTAATAAGTACACTTCATATATTACACACTGCTCCATAACTGTTTGTGAACCAGATTAACCTTCACCGAACAGACCCGGCCTTTCTGAATGCTGGTTGAACCTACTACTTCTGTTACTCAACAGGTGTGTTGGGCTGGGGGAGACAGAGGAAAGAGACTCCTCAGATGCTGTGCTTTCTTAGAGCATTGGCACAATGCAGGCCTAGATCTGACCCATGGACCTGAACTCATGGTCCTAGGCAGCCAGAGAAGTCACAAAGCTGGAAAGTTTTCATTTTCTTATCAACTCTGTTCACTTCACTTTGGTTCCCACAGCCCTAGCCTTCATTTGAAACAGGCCCAGCAATGACACATCTCAACCTGAAAATAAATCACCATTTGGTCTGTTTCCCGGCATCCCCAGTGTCCTTGTAGTGCTTTCACTCTTCATCCAGCAACCTGTCAAGCTTAACCACTGGAGAGAATTCACACTGATGGATACATGTTGAAAATATTGATCTGATGCACTGGTCCAGGAAAGAAATTAGAGCGATAGCTTGAAAGTTTTTGTCCTCTCAGCAAGAAGAAAACCCAGGAAATTATATGTGCAAAGGAACAAAACAGCTGTGAGAACCAGATGCTTTAATCTTTAGTATTGCTGCGATTCATACCCATAACATGGACCAAGGCAGTCCTTCCAATTCTTTCTTTCTTGAATTATTACTGAAATAGCACCTTGCTTTTATACAGTACTTAACAAAACACACAAAGAAAGGATTTCATCGGATCTGGTGAAAGAAGAAGCCTTCACTTTGAGGAGCTCACAGGCTGCCTGACTGCAATACAATAGAAAAAACATATGAAAGTCGGAAGACATGTCAGAAAGCATTGCTCAATATATAAATAGAAAGGCTTCCCTAAAAGATATGGAGAAAAGTAAAGTGATCCTATTCAGCACATGAGAAGGGAAAGCCTTGAAATACAGATGCATGACAAATATTGTAGTGAAAATTTTCACCAAAAATATCATCTACCTCCCTCGCCCCCGTGCCAAATTTAAACAACTTTTTTTGATCAAAAATGACAAAAATTTGATCAGGTGCACATCTGTTTGAAAAAAAAAGTAGAAGTTTCATTTTTCTGGAAGTACTGCATCACCGCTTCAAAACTTAGAATCATGAAAATGCCTAAAATTTTGTCATTTCTTGCCTGATTTGGATGAAAATTGCAGGGATGGAAAATTGAGGGCATGAAGCCTGCCAGGTTTCAAGGAGATAGGTGCAGAGGTTTCTCAGAAACTGCACCTCAAACTGCAAAAACTCCTGACACTTGCTGGCAGTGGCAGCCTCCTATCATGCGGTGTGCAGATCTGGGGGCCCGCACCCCTGGGAGGGCTGTGGGGCTGTGCTGGACTCCTCCCAGGGGTGCGGGCCTCCAGATCTGCACCCAATGACAGGAGGCTGTTGCTGCTGCCTGGGACCGGCGCTGGGTGCAGCACGCACCCAGTGCCAGGGAAGACTGATGCCGCTGCTGGCCCCAGGGCTGCAGGGCTGTGCTGGTCTCCTCCCAGGGCTGCAGGCCCCTGGATCTGCACTGGATGACAGTAGGCTGCTGCTGCCACCTGGGACCGGCCAGCGCCGGGCTCCACAAAGCTCAGCCCAGTGGTGGGAGGTGGAGCGCAGCCCTGGCTCGGCCCACTTCCCGTCACTGGGCTGCGCTCCGTGGGGCTGCGGAGCCACTTGGAGCACATCCCTGGCTCTCCCCTGCCTCCCACCACCGGCCTGCTTTGAAACTTTAGAAACATTTCGAATGCCCTCATTTTGTTTCAAAGCTGTTTCGAAGCTTCTTGTTTCATTTCAATTTTGCTGTTTCGAGCTCGAAATGCATCAAAACAGCTTGGAAATGAAACACTCAGTGAAATTTTGCACAGCCCTAGTAGCTAATATAAATGGAGAGAGTACGTTCTGGAAAGACTTTTGTGTAAGCATTAATAACTTCTTTATTATTTCAGTGAAAATATTTTAGGTCCCTCAATAACTCACAGGAAGCTAATTTTAGGCATTATCACCAGAAATGATATAGTCTATAAGACTGGAACAAGGTTTCTACTATTTAATACCAGTCAAATGAACCAGACAAGGAAGTGACTGCACCTTTCTCAGAGAGGACTTTGCATGTACATGCAATGCCTCTGTGTCTGAGTGATGAGATGCATTGTGCACCCAGCCAATAAACCTTACAATAGCTTATTTTTTCTAGAAATGATGCCTTGGGCGATGTTTCTGTGGCCTAGAAAGGAAAAAGTTTAGCATTTGCTGAAGTTTCCTAGTCCTGATTATTTATCCCCCTACCTCTCTTCTCTTGTACATGAGAAACATTGATTGGGACCAGTCCATAAAATAAAAATAAAAAGCCCCCAAGCCAAACCAAAAACTTGCCAGAGGATTCAATGGGTGAACTCCAGTAGGGAAAAAATCTGAAGAAATGGTGATCCTCCAAGCACCAAAAAAGGGCAATTGGTTTGATTTACTTGCTCAACCCCAGAGAAGATAGTTGCCTTGCAGCTGAATGAGGGAAGGGCCCTTGTAAGTGAGGCCACAAGAGGATAAAAAGAGGGGCTGAGTTACAGCAGTGTCTCTTTTGCTCGCCAGATAAAACAGTAAGCGGTGTCTCTGTTGCAGAGGGCGACAACAGAGAAGCTGCTTTTCCCTCCCCAGCATCAACTGTTTGTTTTTCCTGATGCTGCTGGAGCATGGGGCCTGGTCTTGGCATGAAGTCAATGCTGTGGTCATTCAGAAGGAGTCTTGCCTGCTATGACTGTTCTCATTTGTTACCAAGTCCAGTCCAATCCCCATATATCAAGGATGGAGCAAAATGCATTGGCACACTCACAAAAGAGGCTTTCACCTTGTGTGGCCTTGGCCCCAGCCTTTCGGGACATCAGGAAGTACCTCATTATTGGCTATGTGTGATGGATGAGCCTTGCCTGTAAAGACTACGTTAAGAATGACACGGAGGAGCAGACGCACTTTGCCAAATCCTGTGGGCCTTACTGAAGTAAATGGAAGTGATGTCACTGACTTGCATTGGGCCGAGGCTGCAAATGACCACAAGTCCCTGCATCTCCAGGTCTATATTTCAGAAGGATCCCTAGCATCTGGTGCTCTGTGTTAGGTGCTATAACAAGCATAGCGTCTTGAACACTGTGCTAGAGACTGGGAATCTCTGAAATCAAGTCATTACAGGGCAGTTCATTCTTTTATATTAAAATCATGGGACTTAATGGGCTCCAACCAAAGTGAAAAGCCAATGCACAGCTGCTCGTTAGTAAAAATATACAGAGTTGTATGAATCTAGACCTTAGGGAGTCCTGTGGATCCCTGGAGCTTTTCTGCCTGGAGGGCTTATCCATTGATTGCCGTGTCAATATTTTCCATTGAATAGACTCAGTTTTCCTCTGGTTTAAACCAATGTAAAGCCTGTGGACTACTACTGGCATCAGAGACAGGAGAATCAAGCCCACTCTTCTGCTCCATTGCTCCTTTGCCTTGGCCCCCATCACCCAGAATTACTCTCGTTCAACTTCCAGGTCCTCCCACCATGGTCCTGCACCTCCATTTTCTTCACCAATTCCCCTAAAAGGTGGAAGCCTATTAACAGAGGCCTGTTGGAAAAGTCTGAACAATCGGTGTTGGAGTGAGTTTGAAATTCTTCCCAAAGACACAAAAACAAAAAACAACCCCCCCCACCCCCAACTCCTCCTCTCTTTCGCTTGCGTGGTGTGAGAGAGAACTGGTGACTTGTAAAAAGAAGGTTGAGTCATGAGGTCATACCATTATCACATTTCTATTCCAGTACTTTCTCTCGCTGCCTACAATTATCACTCTTTTATTCTTGTACTTGGCTTCTTAGACTTTGATCTAGTCCTTTGCTTCATATGCCTTTGATGCATTTTGGCTTACATTGTCTGTAACCTGACCCCTTGCCATCTAATTCCCCCAACCTCTCACAGCCCATATCAACCACTCTCTCCTCCTTTCATCTTTCCTTTGTATAAATGTATACAGAGCCGTAACAAAGAAACTACAGTGTAGTTGTAGCACTTCCAAGGTCCTTAGATGTGCTAGGGAAATCTCTCTGCATTTATTTAGCTCCTTGCAAAGTCGTTTGAAAAGCTGGATTTATTTTTTATGTTGGGCAAAACAAAAATGCTGATGAACATAAAGATTAAAATATATCATTTAAAGGAGTCTGTATACAAGGATTTAATTTCCTGTAGTAAAGCAGTCTTTAGATTCATTCTGATGGTATTAATAATGTGTAAACATGTGACACATTCTTATCGGTGTGTACTGGTGGGTTGGATCAACTTTTAATGACAACAGATAAAGAAATAATGCTGCTTACACTGTACTGGGGTAGGACCACAAGTCTTTATTCTTTAGAAGAGTCAAAATAATTTGGTTTCTGAAATGTGAGAAATGTAAGCTAGGAAATGGAGGCAACAAAATTAAATGATGCTTAAGTTACTTGGCCTAAGCTCAATTTTCAGAAGTGATAGGTGCCCATATCCTACTGCAGGAGTGTCAGCACCCTCTGAACCTCATCATCTGGCCCCCACTATTGCCTCTGGATCTGAAGTTGACCCACCTGCACTAAACGGTGCATACTGGCTCAGTCTTGGGCACAGGGCATGGGATGTACACTGCACATGGTACCTGCCCTAGCTGGTCCAGAATGTGTGCTACATGTGGCAACCCCCTGCCTCCTTGGCTGCTTTGGGGCAGGTGTCACGTGCAGCATGGGTCCTGAACTGGCTGGAGTGGTTGGCATGTGTTAGGAGTGGGCACCATGTGTGGTATGCAAGGTTGAAGGGGCACCCATGGGACTGGCCACGTGCCATTGCTCCAGCCTGTGGGGCCAGATGAGTTTGACATCCCTGTCTTGCTGGAATAAAGACCAGCTGGGCACCTAAGCTTCTTCTGAAAATCCCAGAAGGTGTTTATCTGTTTGGCACCTAAATACCTTTGGATATCCAGCCAAAACTGAAAATGAAAAAAAATCCAGCTGACACTAAAAATGAGACTTAGGTGCTTGTGGAAATTTCCCCCTTTGTTCCTAGGGCTGTGTGCAGATACCAAAACAGATTTAAGGAAGCTGAGCAGTGAAAGATGTTCCTTTTTGATATATCAGGATGTTTGGAAAGGAATTTATTTTCCTTTTCATCTCTCCATATAATAATAAATATAGGAAATATAAAGAGATAGGGCTTTGTGTGGTAGCAATGGTTTCCAGATCAAGGATGTTTCTCCTTTTATTTAAACTACACGCTTTAGGACCTGGAGAAATGGATAAAAATGGAGAATTTAGTGAACCAGCTCAATCTCTGGTGTCACTCTATAGATGACAGTTCAGTTCAATGTAGGTTATATTGCTGCATGGCATTCATGTCTTCAGAATCTCTGAGCTCACACATGAGGGGGTGTGTGATTTCGGCTTTCACTACTGATTCTTCACTGACTTCAATAAGTCACTCATGCTTTATTACCTTGGAGTAAAGGAAATCATAATCAGCTGCCTGGAGGGAAATGTGATATTATAATGAATTCTATTGCAAAACAGCACCAACAAGGATTACAACTTGCACCAGTACACCAAATTTCTCTCGCTGGGGCTACACTGGAAGTGCAGCCATAGGGTTTTAAGTCAATTTTCCCTTCATCCTCAAGTCTCACCAGAACTTTTATCCTCACCCATAAATCTGATTTTCTATGTGGTCTCTTTGACACACACTGGTCGCGTCTACATGAGAAGCTGATTGTGAAGTTGTTACTCCGCAGTCATTTAATGTGACTAAATGCATAATGACTGTGCAGTAACCGGAGAGATTGTGCAGTAGCACCGCCAAACAGCGTTTTTGTGATGCTGACTGTGCAGTCAGTATCTCGTGTAGACGCAGCCTCCGTCAGCCTTTCTTCCACCCAGACCTGGACACAGGCATGGGCGAACTGGGCCTGGACAGAAAGGGGGCCCCAAAATATCCGAATATTATTATCGTTATCTCTGGTGAAGGGGGGCCCTATACAAAAAGTTCACCCAGGGCTACCAGGAGTCTAGGTAGGGTACTACCTCCACCAATATAATCACATAGCAATGTGCACAGAGAGAACACATCAAGACAATCCAAACGCCCTACCAAAACAGAGCTCTATGCTGTATACCCAGTTCTTCTCTTGCGGAGGGGAGTAGAAGAAAGAATAAACCCATAATATACAGGGATTTTCCATTGCTGAAGGCAACTGCCATGAAGTCAGTAGAAGCACCTAGCTAGAACAGAAGAGAACAGAATATAGAGCCAATTCAATTAATTGGAAATCTATTCATTGCCTCCAATATCATTAGCTCAGTGACTGCTTATGATTCAGATGCCATATAGTTCACTCCTTCAGTGTAAAAAGTCAAAAAATGAACTCCAAAAACCAATCCAGCATGGGAATTTGGTGACTATAACAGCCTGCCTGAAAACTGGAGGGACCACAGCAGCTGCCCAATGTAATATATGGAAGGGTAACACAGTAGCCCAAACATCATCCTATCCTCTTCTTCTCCTTTATGAATATAGCACAAATCTCCTGTCATTGTGCCACTTGTGGAGAAGTTATTTTGCAAAGCAGCACACAAGAAAAATGCCTACACATTTGGGTAACAAATGACATGCACAGAACCCTCTGTTGAGAAAAAGCAGTCTAGACTTACAGCCTGATTTTTTATGTAATGCTCTATCCTGCCTCTGTTTTCCTGACTGACATTTTGTGCCTCCAAATAACAGTTCATATTAATAGGTTGAGGATCTGCTAGTCAATACATGAGTGCCCTGCAAACAGCTTGAAAGATGCCCAACAAGCATTATTTCAGGAAACCCTGATGTGTTGCCTCGTCCAGCAGCAGACGCTTGACCAAACACCTTCTCCATCTGTTGCTTTCAATCTTTAATAATGTTTCCGTAAAGATAGGCCAAATGGTTTATGCGTTGTTTGAACACCTGTGAGCCTGGCATGCTAAACCTGCATATAATGCAGACACCACCGTTAGTGCTCTGTGTCTCTGGTTCATGTCCATGGAGGCAAAAACCTCCATGAATTGATAAGTGACTTTCTTTTCCTGCTGGAAAATAGGTCACTTTATATACACACACCTGAGTTCCACCAAGGAAAGAAGGAAAGCATTTGATAAACTCATTTAAAAAGGGTTGATAGGTGGTGGGGAGTCATAGATACACTGTCAGATTAAAGAAATAAACCAAATCATTACATACACATTTTGCTGCATGAGATATTGGGAGCCATGGGATTGATCTGGAAAAAATGAGTTGTAGAAGAGGCAGGGGACTTATGAAAAATAAATGAGATTCCTTTTTGGGTAAGAGAACTTCATATCAATGGGATTCCATACTTTTTGGGGGGCTAATGGACCAAAACCCATAAATATTTAACTGTAGAGGCATTGCTTACATGTGTCTGCTCTGTTCTAGAACATGACCGGCTTTCAGAGGGAAGCCCAACCAAATATTGTTTCCCAGACAAATTCTTTTTGTACTCACATAAGATGCAAGTATCTGGGGGGATGAATGAGTTTTAGGATAGGTGGCGGCCTCACCTCTATGCATGATTGTAGGGAACGGTCCCTATAATGGAACCATTTTATGTGTGCGTTCTGAATGACTGGGAATTACCATGCCTGTAGATTAATCCCACACGTTGGAAGAAATCCAACTGGAAATCATTTGGAGTTATGCCACTGGCTTCTGAGGGGACAGAATTTGTTCCTGGGATTTACATCGCAGCAGTGGATGATCTCCAGTTGTCATACAGAAAAACATTTTAATCTAGCCTGAGTTATTTCCTAATTCTACCAAAATCTACAGGGCGGATCTGCAGCTGATGTAAACCAGCAAACCGTGCCTTCATTCAAGTCAGTAGAGGTATATTGATTTGGGATCCCTCAAAGCTCTGTCTTTACCGCTTTTTGTGGATAATTTAAAGCACCTCTGTTTGTTGAACCTGTCACTGATGATGGGACTGCAGAATCTAGCCCATTCTTAATTTGCTCTTATTTATGACTATGAGGCTGCTTTCATCTTGAATCATTTGCATGGCAATTCCTTTTGGCTTCCCAGAAGAAATTACCACTCTCCAACCACTCTCCTTTCATTCTGCTTCTTCAGCCTTGTGGTCTTTAAGGGCAAACAGATCAGTGAGCTCCACAACTGACCGTTAGCCAATCTTTTTTTTATTTTGCATCAGAAGGCTTGTGCCCGAAGCTGAGCTGCTCACCATAAATGCAGCTGAAAAGACATCTATATGGCAATAAAAACCCAACCACCTCAGTCATTAAATCAAGTAGTATCAGAGCCTTTGATGGAAATATGAGCATCTCCAAGCCAAGGGTAGCAGAGGACTAAATCTGACACCCGTGGCACTGACATCCCATAAAATGCCATGAATACTTGACCCAAGACTTTCTAGACACAGCTGGCTCTCCAGGGTTGGATTTATTTGCCTGTGGGAGGTAATGTTAAATGTCTCTTCAGAAGTCAGTAAGCAGTCCATAGTGCTCAGAAAAAGCAGTTTTGGACTTGGCTGAGTCTCTGCAATACTTAATGATACTTCATCTGCTATGACGGCATCCCCTCAAATTGTACCATGTGAAACCTGATGATGGTTCATGGGGCCACGAGTGAATTCAAACATATTTTAGAAAGGGGGGGGGGGGTCCTTTTCTGCAATTGCATCTGCTAATTAAAAATACAACACAGATGTACAACACTGAATGTTAAACAATGACCTCTAGCGCAGTATTCCCTCTTATCTCCTTTTTGAGCAATTAGGAATCAGTGTTTAAATCCCTTTAGCAGCTTTAAAAATGGCATATATCAAATGAATGCATGTCGTGTAGGAACTGTCAACAACATGGAATAAATACGCATAAATCCTTCTGTCCTTCTTCAGTCCCTACCAAGACAGATCACCCCACGCATCGGGACTGTGTAAAGAATACAGGATTTGCTCCATAGCTTTTGAGCCATGTGCGGGGGTTTATTTACTTTCAGAAACATCTCAAAGAGTGTTTCCCTTGCTAGGCTTGCATTTTCTGTCCAGCACTTAGCCTGAGTGACTTGGAGAGGCCTTCACAGGGGTGCTGAGTGATTTCCAGTGCAAAGCAAGGCAGGGATG
>NW_005842677.1:335833-353884 GCF_000455745.1 Alligator sinensis | reverse complement strand
AGGAATGCAATGGCACTTTAACCCACACAAGTACCCACCCCAGCTCCTATTAAATACCCCACAACCAGGGCTGGAGCAGGTTCCAGGGATCCATGGGCATCTGCCTAGCCGGAAATGTGATGAGTCTACCCCGTTCCATACCTTGTCTCCAAAAGGATGTGGCATATGATTACACCCTCCCATCAAGGGCTAGAACAAATACATACACACACACATACACTTTAGTGCTATATGTAACTCCGTTTTGAATCGACACAAATCTGCCCCTCTTCTTCATAAGCGGCAACTTGTGATCATTGTGCAATGCCCTGGTCTTGCACAGACAACGGCCAGCAAACATTTTCCTCCTAAGCCCCTCCGTTTTCTAAGCCTGTACGTCACCACCAAGAGCAGTTCCACAGAGCCCTATTTGAAACTTCTAAAAAAGTACCCCCAGAGCCTCTATTTTTAGTTACAGTTCAGTTCTGTACAGTGGGTGTTTCTAATAAAAAATTCCTCACCCGCTAGAAGAAAACCCTGCCTTGAAATCAGCGGTCCAGGAAAATGTCTTATTCTATTAACAGACCTACTAAGAAGAAAACCTCAGCCTGTTAGCGTGTCCACACAAACAAAAACACACGTCCAGGCTAGAGAGGAAGAGCAGTCAGGGAGCAGGCAGTAGCCTTAATGTGCAAGTCTCCTAGCATGCCCGTGCCTGCCATGAAAAACAGTAAGAAAAACATCTCTCCAAGTTAAGGGAGGAGGTCAGGACCTTGGACATCTTTGGGATCTCTTTGTCTGGCCCACTTGGCTTATATTTTAACTGAGTTCCAGACAGCTGTTTCCTTTTTGGAGACGATGCCATACTGCTCTCTGCTGCTGGCTTTTGGCTCCCTGAGGGCTACAGATGGTGAAATGAATCTCACTTGTTGCCTGATAGCAGGCGATCTGGCTTTTTAAAGGCTAGGTGCTGGGTCTGGACCTAAGCTAGGAAGAAATGGCTGCCTTGCATTTTTTACGGTCTTCCAAACATTTTTCCTGCCTCTGGGCATTATTACCGCTCCCCCTCTCAACCCTGACGACTTGCTGAAAGGCAAGTGCGACCTAAGGACACTCCTGAACCAGATTCACTCTGGGTGTCATTAGAGGTGAATTGTGACCTAGGTGCATACCATGCTGTTTCTCTTTCTTTGACTGTCCCTGATCCAGCCAGAAGAAGCTCCTTTGCTGAGTGGATATTCAGTGTCCTGGTTTGGACGAGTCCATACATTGCACTTGACACTTGATTCTTTGGCCATTTTTAGGGATTGGGGGCGGTTCTTGGATCTGGCTCAGAGCTCACAGGAACTGAAATATTAATGGTCACCTAGAGGACTAAACCAGAAATCAAAGCTTCATTTCCCTGGGCAGTTCACTCACAACATACGAGGACACAGCTCCCACCCTCTGCATAAATAATCTAGGTAAAAATCTAACCAATTGTTAATGTATTGCAAACTAATTATCCTTTAAAGCAGGGGTCAGCCACATATGGCCCTGGATCTGAAGGCAGGAGGTTGGAACTTGACTTGTTGTTGAGTCTGAAGGAGAAGGAAGTAGCTTTTTATGCTCCTATGCCTACCAGCCCGCAGGGCCCGAGGGCTTTCCCTATGCCCGTGCCCACACTGGGACTAACTGGCAAGGAGCTGTGCCAGGGCTGGGCCTCTTCCAGCCGTCCTTACCTCACTGCTGCTCCCCACCTCACTTCCTAGCCATCCCCCTGAGCTTCAGGCCACTGCAAAGTTGTGCCAGGATCAGGCAGCTGGAAGCTGCATTTATGCGGCTGTCACTTCTCCCTCCTCCCATGTGGCTCCCAGTTGCCTGGCCTCGGCATGAGCACAGGGAAAGCCCCCACTGCTGCCATGGCAGCCTGTGTTGGACTGGAGCTGGGTTGTTCCAGCCTGAAGCTTGACAAGGTTGCCAGCCGCTGTTTTAAGGAATAAGAATAAAATATTAACTATAGGAAAGCCTCACTACTGTATTCAGTTTGAAGGCCCTCCTCACTGCTCAACACAATCTGTGAGATGAGAGGAAGTGGATAGGGACTGGCTTGATGCTTGGGCGATCTGGGTCCAGGTCCTGGATCTGCCACAAACTTCCAGTGGTGGCGAGGAGCAGCGTTCCCTGAGCACTTCACTGCGGCAGTAACTTGCTGTGGGATCTTGAAGAAGTCATGTAGGGTCAGATCCTGAGAGGTATTAGAAATCAGTGGGAGCGAAGTGCCTGAACATTTGTGCGGATCAAGCCTTAGTCTCTGTGTGACGCAGCTCCAAATCTGTTATATTGGGATAATTGTCCTAACACAAAGTCTTTATCCTCAGAATACCCCTAAGAGAGAGTGATCACAATCCTCTTGATGAACATGCTGCTCCCATGGTCATGAAAGAAAGTACAGTATGTTTCCTTGTATGAAAAATGTTCCTCGGGCATGTAATGGGGGAGGAACCTGTGACTGGCAACTGCTTGCCTTGAAAAACTTGCACGGCAGAAAGAATGAAAACGTTCCTGTCTTCTCTCTCTGAGCATTTTACACGTACGTGTGTGTGTGTGTGTGTGTGTGTGTGTGTGTGTGTGTCTTTCAGCTATAACTTAAACGCCTGAGAACTGTATTATCAAACCCTCTGATATCAGTACAAAAGGAGGAGTTGGAAGGCAATCTACTTCATCAGCCCCGTACAACACCTGGCCCAGGATTTGAATAGGAGTTGAGTGAGATCAAACCGAGTTATGGCGTGTTATGGTGTTTGCCTACTATGGTGATTGATGGTAAAATATAAATACATAACGGGCACATAGCCTGCTAGTGTATCATCTGGATAGACCGAGAAATAAAAGTTTTCAGGGGCTAAAACAGGCAATAACAACTTAGAAGAAAGGCGAGGACTTGAACATAATTACATCCAGGTCCCTGCTCTATCTGACGATGACCAGGCCAATTAGTATTACAGCTATGCTGCCTGCCAGCTTCTTTTTCCTCTTAGGAGTACAAATGAGAAAGGTTGTTTGTTCCTTCTGAGACAAAGAAAGGCGGTGACTTTTTTAGCCATTGCAGCATGACATGTTGTAGGCACAGGGAGATTAGGTGATCTGCTTCTTTTATGTGGGAGAATATCAAGGATCCAAATAAAAATGTAACCCATCCAAAATGGCATCCTGCCCACTCCTATTTACATACATTCAAGCTTAGTCAATGGAGCCCTTTGTTTCCAGAATTGACAGATTATTCCGATTGTGTGTGTGGAGGTTGTTTTTGTGCTTTACTGTCTGCGGGGGCCTAAGAAAACACCAAAGATGTTATCCAATACCATAGCTAACAGAATGGCAGGAACAAGAATTCAAAACCTGTGAACAAAAGTCATTTTTGGTCTGACCCTGTGGATTTCTGTGGCTTGTGTTTCAGTGCATAGGTTTTATCCAAAGAAAGAAACTTCTGTTGCCTCCCAACCTGCCTATTTTCAAGGTGTTATACACACAATTCACCAGCATTCAATTATGGGGTGGTCTAGACTATAATATATAACGTTGATTAATAATTCACAGTCAACTCGCACAAGACAGTGGCCTTGGAATTGCACCAAGGATCCAAGCATTAAACAGACTCATGATACATAATGTCCTCTACTATAGCCTTTTATTATACATTTCTTAATGGTAGAGCCATGTTCTGAGACTTAAGTCTTGTATATTTACTGTTTGGAGTCAAGCATATCATTTTGCATTCTTCTGCTGTTCATAACTCTAATCTATTCTGGTTTTCATCATACTATGTCAAACAAACCAGATCAGGCACAGAGAGGAAGCTGCTCAAGATATTAGCATGTCCCCAACCTGAAGAATTACTGACCAAATCTCAAAACATGGGCTTTGTCCTTTTGATTACAACAGAAGCGCTTCAGAAAGAGGAAAAGAAGCCCTTCAGTTCAAGACAGGATGTCAGTAGCAATAACCAAGGTTTTTACTACTACTTTCTGTTAAAGATCGGCTAGATTCGAGGATTGACAGGGTGTAACAATCAGCGCGTGCGATAGAAGGCTTTATAAACTGCACAGACCTTTGCCAAAAACTGACATATTTATGTCAGAATAGGAGTTCAAATGGGAAATGTGGGTTTTCAACCAAAAAACCTCTCTCTATCCTGACTGTTTCTACTGTCTGCATATGAAACACCTGCCCTTTTACAATGATGCAGCTTTACAAAGGTTTGTATGAGCTAAATCCATATCCTTTTCATTTTGTGCAAGGTGAGCAGTGGTGCTAAAATGAACCAAAAGAACAGAAATGGGATCAAGACCTGAGTTGCACCATGATGAAGGCAGTAGGGGTGAACTTGGCTCAATGTCAGATCTGAGGGAGAAGAATCTAGCTTGCTATATTCCTGTGCCTGCCAGCTAAGCAATACAGCAGTACTGGCACTTATTCTGGACACTCCCAACAGGGTGCGAGGCTTTAGTTAGCAACAAGACCCGATAAACATTTGGAAATACATCTACCTGAAACTAACAGTTAGTGTAAGTGTTAATTTTGGCACTGAATTCAACCTCTGTAAGACAATAAAGCCAAGCTCTTGGCACCTTCATATTCCCATTGAGTAACATGTATTTTTTACACCTTAGACTGGTGTCATGAGCAGGGGTGAATCCAGAAAAATCACTGGTTTTTGTACAAAGCCTATTTTAACTATTCGCTTATTGGTGACAAGGCGTATGAGGATGTCTAGTGTCAGTATCCGACTCATCATTATTTGTAACTGAAACAACACTTAAAAGTTCGTAAGTTAAATAGGAAAATAGACTGGAAGTTCAATTCCCTTGTAAGCAGTGAGATACTATTTTGGTTAATGTGTACACACATACACACACACACACACACACACACACACACACACACCCCCCTTTGGATAAGTCAGATTAGAACAACACACTAGAACATTTGGGTTTGGAACGTACTGGAGACCAGTTAAGTTCCACATATGTACCCATACATATTTTTCTTACATCTTCCAGCATCTGTGTTTATCTCTTACAAATCCATATATACTATGATTAGTGAAGTCATCTAAAACAGTGGCAAGTGTTTGAAACTGAAGCAAAAACCCCAAACCAACCCTTATGTTTAATAGCAGACATACTGGAAGATGTCTATTTTCTTCCTCATTTGTATGCAGACAGGAAAATATGGGCAGAGGGCATTCTTCATAATGTGAGGAGAAATACAGACAAATAACCAAGGAAAGGTGTACATTAGGGGTGTGCGAAATGGGCCCTATTCGATTTGGATTCAGCCTGAATTGGGGACAGTGATTCTATTCGTTGATTCGGATCACTGTCCCGATTTGATTTGGTCAAATCCGAATCTGAAAATTTGATGCTGATTTGGAGAATCAGCTATTCAGACACAGACACAGCTTCAAATGTTTTTTCTGCATACCTTGAGGTACCAGGTGTGGTTCGTGATTGCTGTGATGCTGGGGCGGATGGATTGTCCCACAGGAGTGCACGGGGCTCCCCGCATGCTCGGTGGCAAACCTGGAAGTGGACCAGAAGTACTTTGGTCTACTTTTGGCTCCACTGGGGAGCGTGTTGAGGGCCCCCCCTGCACCCTGCAGCTCAGTGATTGGCTGCAGGAGGACCCTGGGTGCCCCCCAGACCCAGGAGGCACCAGTCACCAAGCTGGAGGGGTGCAGGGGGTTCCCTCTGCGTGCTCCCCGGTGGTCCAGGAAGTGGACTGGAAGTGCTTCTGGTCCACTTCTGTCTCTGCTGCTGAGCACGCTGGGGAGCCCCCTGCACTCCTGTGGGACACTCCATGCGCCCCAGCATCACAGCACTCACAAGCCCCTGCTACCTAGAAGTATGTAGAAAAAACATTTAAAGCTGTGTCTATGTATGGATCGCTGAATCTTTTGGAGGGTTCTGCTTTGATTCGGAGAGATGAAAAGGTCCTCTGATTCGATTCGGATTCTGAGATTTGGCCACCGAATTGGGCTGAATCTCCACTGAATTGAATCAGGGACTGAAACTTTGCACAGCCCTAGTGTACCTCAAATGCAGCAGAACACCCTAAATTGTCATATATATTAATATATCACAGAGGCAATATAGAAGATCCTTTCCTGGGTTTAACAACATCTGGCATCTTGTGAACAAGCATCACATGCTTTATAAGGTATTATCCTGGCCATGACAATTATAGGAGTTAAGTTTATATCCCTACACCAAACCCAAGGCATAGTGTGGGACTCATTGCATGGGATAGTCTATGTATGGGCTGATATATAATGTAGACCAGAGAGTTTTGTCTTTGGGATTCCTATGAAAGATTGCTAGAACGAGCTGGTTTTTGAACCACACAATGTGGAAAGGGCTGTCGATGGTACTTGGGCTGTCACATTTGATACCCTGAAGCTGCAGGGCAGTTTCATACTCCGAATTGTCATGCTGTGAATCAAATCATGTTGATCATAGCACGATCATTGTGAGAGCTCCCTCCAAGTAGGTGCATGAAGGAGAGAGAGCCCTGAGGGGTAAGAGCATACTTTACCATTTTGGTGTCCTGGGGAAAGGAAATGGAACAGGAACACTGACGTGGCTCAGTTACTGCACAGCAAACCACGGGTGACAGCATCCAACATGCCAGTTGAAAGGATGGGGTGATTTCCGTCACAATGTAAAGCATGTTGGGGGCTAGAGCTCTGAAGTGTTGTTTGTGCTTTTCATAGGTTTTTCAGGGCTCAATAGTTTCAATGGATGAAACAAGCCTACTCCTAATTATGTATTGCTGCTACAAGTGGATTTTTAATGAAATTGTATTTTATTTATTACTGTTTGTCTGCATTACTCTACTGCTGATATACAGTTGGATCTTTTGCCCCTGTGAGGTACCTGTTTTCAACCGAATTACTTATTCTGTTCACACATTATGTGACGTTTCCACTTATAAATTATCTTTATAATTATCTATTATAATTATGGCACTTATTCATCTAAAATACAAATACATTTACACTAATCTGCTTCTTGGTGTTTTACTTCTGAATTAATGTAATAGATGTGGGCCATGTATTATATATGATGTAAAGCAGCATAGCTCCATCAAGTACACAGAATTATATTTATCAGTAAAGATCTGGTCCTTTTTATATTCGTTTTTTTTTAAAAAAAGCATTTCTTGTTGCAGTTCAATTTCTTTAACTCAGCAACAGTCTCTAATTCATCAATATCCTTTTTCTATTATTACTCGTCCAAAAATAAATATAATTGACCAGTTCTCAAAGTTATGTCAATCTCCATTAATTGAGCATCTGTCCCAGTGTAATTGACCCTGAGGAAAATAGAAACAGATCATTGCTTTTCAGCTACATGACTGTGATGTTCATGCTTAAAGTACACAGGCCAAAATCTTATTAGATTGTAAACTCATATGCAATTAGAAATCTACTGTCATTCCTAAGTCTCTCCTGCTTTCATGGCTTTTCCTCCCATTGATGTTTTATGCTTTGGGTTTTAAATATTTGGGTAAGTAATAGTGTGTCGATAAACAATAATGTCCCAACTCCAGAATATCAGAATGCAGAACATACCGTATTTATCCACATGCACCCTTTCCCCAAAAATCAGCCCTCCAAAACTGGGATGCATGTTTTGTACCTGCAAAGAATAATTTTTCCAACTATTTAGCCGGTCTAATAAAATATATCACATTTACCCAAAGAACCTTGTCTGCCTATGTCTTAAGTGGCCAGTTAACACTTTTTATTGACAGTTCAATAGCAGCAATAGTTAACACAGGACTTCACCCCTATGTGTTTGCTGTGTAAGAGAGAAGTAAATGCCTTTTTGCAGCACTGCTGTTCCAAGAAAAAGCCAGTTCTAGGCTATCATTTTGGAAAAATCTTTTTTTCCTACGTTGTGGGCCCAGCTACACAAACCGCCCACTGCACAGTTGTTAGTATACAGTCATTTAGTACTTGCATAACCAAGTACTAAATGACTGCGTAGTAACTCAGTAGCATCCTGGCATGGTTGCCTAGTGATGCTTACTGTGCAGTAGCTCATTATTACTGCACAGTAGCTCATTAGCTTGTCACGGTTCATGCCTGGGGACGCTACTGCACATTAGTAACAAGCTACTGCGCAGTAAGTATCTTGAGTACATGCACCCTGTGTCATCCAGAACAAAGTGCGTCTCTTATGAAAGGGGCCTGGTATGCACAAATCCCCCAAAACAGTGTTTACTTTCAAACTTTGTGTGAGTATCCGTTTGTAAGGTCAAATGTAAGTAACATTTAAGCAGAAGTCTAATTGGCAGAGTTGAATCTACCAGCAGCTTTGTGAAAAACACCACTGATTTTCAGATATAAATACAGTAACACTCAAAAGTAGAGCATCAATGAAAGTTTCTGAATATTTGAATGCCAGGATACTTTAAAAATTACTTTGAGAAGGGTATGACCTTGGTCTGCAGGATGATCTTCCCTCTCTGTAGTTATGCACGACTGAGTGCCACTGATTTTATAATTAATCGTAAACTCTTGCCTAAAGTTAATTGATGTCCTCATTATGTCACACTGACTGTAGCTCTGTATACTCTTCTACCATTAACTTCTTTCTACACCAGTTTGCCGTACAACTAAGCAGTATGAATATTCCTACAGAAGATTTCAAAACCAAAATCGACCGTCACTGCGACTGCTGTATGAACATGTACATTTGCAAGCATCAGAAGAAAATGTTCTCCCCGCCCCACATTCCCTCACATTTCATGGAAACCACAAACTATAGTGATTTTGCTAGTACTTGTGGTAGCAACCAGCTGGAGACTAGTAATGGACTGTTTACTAGTGGCAGTCAAAAATGCTTGTCCTTGAATACCTAGCTGTCAGTGCATTAAAATTGAAGTTTCCATATTAAGGGGAGATTTTCAAAGCCATCTAAGGGATTTGGATGCCCTTGGAACTGAGTGTGCAAAACCCTTTGTAGAAGCTTTGAAAAATGTTATTCCAAGTCTTTGGGAAACATTCTCCCTAGCCCAATTCCCACCATTTGGGCTGCTGAGACCTGGGAGGAACAATGGAGAGCCACTTATTTTCAGGTACATGGAGTAACAGGCCCTGAGGTCAGGGCTGGAGGGTGCAAAATGTCTAGGGGATGGAGAAGTGGTATATTTATAACTGTTACATTTCCTAATTAATTAAGGTTTTCTTGAGCAGCATTCTGAAACATCACCCTATGAACAAACAGGGTTCTCAGGATTAATTGCCATCAGCAGTTAGATTGATGCATCTGCCTATTTCATCAAGAGGCTGGTATTTCTTTCCTGTGCACTTGACCTTCAATTTTAACTATTCTTCCATCTGCAGAGGTAGGCAGTCATTTAAAGTTTCATTTGGTATAGATCCACACTAAGCTTCTCCATCGAGCACTTTAGTTTGTCCTTCCTTGTTCCATTCACCTCTCTACCAGATATCAATTTGATCTTTTTGATGCTTCACTTTAGGCATGACTCCATCTCAAATCACGAACCCAGTAGTTTTGGAAACAAGCCTATCCTGATGACCTTTTGAATACAGTCCAATATGTAATGGGGTGGATATCATGAATCATTTCTAACATTCATATCCCCTGGGCCCAGGGCTCTTGGTCAAGAATGAAATAGATTTGCCCTTGAAGTTGTGCTCAGGGCTGATATAACTTTTTCAAATGAAAATTTTTAACCACCATTAATATTCTCTTAAAAAAATTCCCAGGCTTGTGCATCATCACTGTGATGAGTCATGTCTGGTTAAGAGTAATACTTGAGATGACTGATCTGCTGTAATGAGATTGGACATATTACGGTGAGGATGCATCTGCCCCAGAAGAATCTCTGGACTATGCCGTTCTGAAAACAAGTTCCTACACAAACAAAAAAAATTAGTAAAAACTTCCCCGGTCACAAGAATTTGCAATTTTGAAGTCAGTGAGGCTACTCATCAAAGCAAAGGCCAAAGGGTAAGGCCCTACATGTTTTGTGAGGGAAAGTGTATGTGGGAAATCAACAAGATATAATGGTATGATGTAAAATTGATATACTTGTGGTACGCAACCTACTCAAAAGAATTAATGTTAGACTCTAGGTGGGAGGATATGGCCTCAAGGTGTGGTCAGCCACTAAGAAATAATTGATAATCTCATGCTTCCATACTGCGTTTCATTAGCTGACTGCTGTCATAAGAACATGAAACAGCTGAATACTGAAATTCAGCCCTGGTTCAAGTACAGACTTCATTTCTGTTGAAAGATGGTTAGTAAACTGTCTTTCAATGGCTGAAGCTCAAGTCCTGGGAAAGGCTTAGTAGGTCAGGTCTATGGCGTGTCCCTTGTTTGTCTAATTAATTAGGTGCAACTTACCTGGTCTGAAAACCGTTTCCCTCTGTATCTGAGAGAGAGAGGGATGATGTTCTAGGTGAGCTCTTGGATGCAGTTAGACAACCGATGAAAGCATACTATCCTATTTCATCTCATTTTATTTTCTGAAACATGGGCCACGGATTGAGCAGATGTATCATGGCTATGCCAGCTGAAGAACTATAACTACCTCCAGAATTTAGGGCCAAGATTTATAAAAGCAACTTGACGGAAAGAGAAAAGTCAATTTGTGTGTGGCTACCCTGAGATTCTTCACTTCTAAGAAAGTGATGAAGAGACAAAACTTCTGCATGTTGAACATGCTCATTAGTTCCTAAACAAAGGTCCTCTCAACGTACCTCACATTGAACACCCACATATGGACGCAAATCCCTGTATATGCTTGTTTTTTCAACATTTCTCCAAACATTTATGACATTTTTTCATGAAAATCTCAAAATTTGTTGACCTGCTGACTGCAAAAAATGAGTTTGAGTGGTATGAACCATGTTGGCTCTTTCAGCAGAATGTTAAACTTGAACACGAACAACAAGAAGATGTATTGCAACATACTAATTATTTCATGGCCCAGTGTTTTATCAGTAGCAGCTGGGATTTGGGGCAGAGTTTCAGTATAGTGCACTGATGGATCTGCTTACTGTAGTATATTTTAAGCAATTCATAGATGTTAGGGTCGGAAGGGACCTCAATAGATCATCGAGTCCAACCCCCTGCATAAGCAGGAAAGAGGGCTGGGTCTAGATGACCCCAGCTAGATACTCATCTAATCTCCTCTTGAAGACCCCCAGGGTAGGGGAGAGCACCACCTCCCTTGGGAGCCTGTTCCAGACCCTGGCCACTCAAACTGTGAAGAAGTTCTTCACAATGTCCAATCTAAATCTGCTCTCTGCTAGCTTGTGGCCATTATTTCTTGTAACCCCTGTTTGACAGAACTGAGGCCACTTGATAGTCAGTCTTTTATTGTTCATTTTCATACATGTTAATAAATAAATTAAACTTCTTTTTCTCCATGTATAGATTTTAAAGCCAGAATAGATTATTGGAACCCTTCCTCTGACCTCCTATACAAGTCAGGCCATAGAATCTCACCAAATCAACCCTGTATTGAGCTCAATGGCTTGTGTTCAACACATATCTTCCAGAAAGGGCTTGAAGCCTTGATTTGAAAACATCAGAAGAAAGAGAATCTGTTACTTCCCTTGGTTGTTTGTTTCACTGGTTAATCACTTTCACGGTTAAAAATGTGAGCCTTATTTTTAAGTCGAATTTGCCTAGCTTTAGTGTCCAGCTGACAATTTTTAATTGGTTGCAGTCTGAACCCTTATCACATACCAGTGATTCATCCTTTGTGTGTAGTGAGGGACAGAGTAAGATTACAGGGAGGAGGGTTTGTCTGATGTTTTCAATTCAGGGGATAAATTGCAAAGCCATATCACTAAATGGCAAAGATTTATGTTATTGCTTGGAACTGTAGGCTGCCCTGCATCTGCAGCCCACAAATGCTGAGGCAGCAGCAGGCCTACCCGATTTGTCTAAATGAAGGCCTACTAGCTTCTCGGTTAAGTTGACAGGCTATGGTCTTGTAGGACATTATTAATCCTATTAGTTTGTTCCGAAAAGAAAATTTTCCTGATTCCTGGTACATGCCACAGTTTCACATACTTCAATCTTTCATTCAACCTCTTTGTCTGGCAGTAGCCTGCGCATTACACTAATATTCAGCCTCCTGGCTACTGGTGACCACTTTGTCATTCAGTTCGGCTATAGATTCTGGAAGCAAATATTAGCCTGATGTTTTCAGCAGGCCGATCCGAACAATTTACTAAAGAAAACGAATCACATGTTGTTTTGTAGTCAGCGGCCTTGCTCATTTGTACATCTCTGCAGATATGAACACACCTGCAGGCAACGTGGAGCTTAGCAAATTTCATTGATGGTTCCCGCTATGAGATTAAAATGTGGGAAAATCCAGTTTGATTAAACTGATCATTTGAAATAACTGCATCTGCAAACTGAGGGAAAATGGTTTTGACAAAGCTGTCTATTGAACTAGTTTAAAACTAAGCTAGGAAAATCTATATATCTGTGTAGATACAGTCCTGGAATAAACAAGAAGAATTCAGCTTTCCCATAACATCACTGAACTTGCCTATAACATTGTCGATGTTTTAAAATAAATATTGCAGAGATAGTTTCAGGAACATTTATTCCTTTAATGCCTATTGTTTTCTCCAAAGCTAAGCTCCCTGGATCAGTCCAAAGTCCATGTCAGTTAATGACAAAGACTCCTACTCTCTTCCTTGGCTTTGGCCCATGGTCTCAGAAGTTGTACTCCCATTCAATTCATTAGAAAAACTCCCCCGGATGGATCAAGCCCTTACACAGGGTCTCAGGGAATTCAGCTGTTTCTGATGCAACACAACCTTTTCTTTTCAAAACTGAAGTTTAGCCTGCTGACAAAGCAATTTCAAGTCTGCTAGACAGTCTCATCCTTTTCCTCTTTTATATAGCCATATGGCAGGATGCTGTTCACAGGAGCAACTACTACTGCACTAGCTCCATCATTTTTCTTTGGAAGATCTCGGGAACCCGAGGAATGCCAAACAAATCCCACTAGTGTGATAAAAATGGTTATACCTGGCACAATCTGCCAAAAAAAACCTCTGAGGTGTCTGAAGGGGGAAAATACTTGGAACCTTCTCATTTTGGAGTGACATCCTCCCATGCAGCCAGGATGCACAGTATTTTCTCACATACAACATGCCCCAAAATAAAATATGCACCTTATTTTTGAAAGGCAGAACAAAGGGAAAATGATCTTCCCTGTAGGAATTAACTGAATAGCAACAGGTAGGGAGCTGAGCCTGCCCGTTGTTCTGCTCCCTGAGTCACGTGCAGATTTTACTTTCATTTTTGCCCAGTAAGGCAGAAACTGTTCTCAGTGTATTTCTCACATATATGCACTGCAATGTACAGCAACTGGTTTTTGGAAGAAAATGTGTGTTGTGCGTGAGAAAATAAAAGGCATTCCTCTCCCTGAATTGTTTGTATGAGCTTTATGTGAGCTGTTTTCACTTTCCTTTGGCTCTGTAATCATAGGGGAAGCTCTACTCTAGACAGACTCTACGATGTCTTTAATAAATCCACAGCTAACCAGTCTAATTGTGTTTTTTAACTTTGTTTCATAAGTGCATTCTGTTAGGAGTTGCTTCATCTTTTTACTTAGTCACAATTGGGACACTCCGTTGTAGTCCTACTTCTGTAAAACTATAGACTTTTTTTTCCCCCAGCTGGTACACCATTTACGTTACCGCAGCCATGTGTTGCCTAACAAGTTTATTTGTGGAGTGATAATGACACACACTTTAAACCATTAACTGGTACTTCTGCATTTAATTTTGTTCCTTATAGTAAAATTTCCCACCTGGACTGTCTGAAGCAGGATGTGTTAAGTCTAGACAATTATTCAGACTATGTTGCGCTATTTCAGGTAGCATCGTCTTGATCTGATTTCACACATCAGAGCGATATGGTTTTCTGTGTCAGTTTTAGGCTGGATGTTATCACTGGAATATAGACAGACTTCTGAACCTCAGAGAGTAGCTACCTGACCCATGAAAGAACAGTGCATTGTCAGATATAAATCGGGACTCAGGGTTTTACCTATCACAGTAGATAGGGCCAGATCAAAATCTGAACCTAAACGTTAACTAGAGTATAAATAACAAATTGTAATAATTTTCTTGTGGTTTTAATTATTCGCACTTCTCTTGTTAGACACAAAAAGGGAAAATGGCTGGCCATGCAGTACAAGGTGCATTTCTTTTGCTATGTCAGATATTTGATATTGAATATTGGACAAATCTATTCTTTTTATCTTCAAAGGTCAGATGTCCCTATATTTCAATTTGTCCTTTCATGGTTCTTTGATAATTCATTCAACTTTTTATCTATTTAGGAGGATACACAGTCTTTCTGACGGTCTCCAAAGTAAGGTTAAATTCTAACTGCCTTTCTGGGAAAGTTTGGGGTTTTTTTTAAATCTAAGAGATATGTTGAAAGAACTGATTGAAGATTTGGAGAAAGTGAGGAGTGTTTCACAAAACATAGAGCTATGTTTGGTTTGAAATCAAACTATTTTTTAAGTTACAAAACTTGGAAACTAATCTCTACAATAGATATAGATACCAAAACACTGTATTCAACCCAATAATGAGGCAAACGGCCAATTGTGATGTTCAAATACGGGAAACCAACATTAGATAATTGCAAATGATGGATAATTGCCATTTGACATTCTCAGTCTCTTCAAAAAAGCAGGATTAGTTCAAAAATAGTCAGCCAACCAAAATCAATGCCAAAATTAACCAAGTCATTACATTTTTCACTTGACATGCTATTTGCCTGGTCTCTACCCTTGACAAGTTTTGCCCCTCTGCATTCTTTCCAGGCTCTCAATTACTTTTCAGGGCATTTCAGTTCATTTATAACAAGCATACTCTCTCATTTGTCTCCTCCTTCAGATTTGAAGTGATTGTGCACAGAAAGAAATGATGCTTCCACTTAAGTCGGTGCTCTGGAAGGTTAATGTCAAGAGCTTCCACTGGATTAAAGACTGGAATTCATTTTTGCACTTACTTATTTTTCCCTCCTCTATTATCCCTTCTTATTTCATTTGATTAGGCAGTATTTACTTCTGACATAGCAGAGAAGAAAGCCAGGCTAAATCTGCTTTACTTAGAAGCTAGAAACAAATTATTTACAAGGGAGCACAAGCTTGTAGCTCATTCCTGTGGGTGTGTGCCAGTTCAACACAGACATTTAGCTCTGCAGCTCACAAATAGGCACTGGAATCACCTTAGTTTCCTGTAATTTAGTGAAGGCCCTGTATCCGGTCAACCCATCCTTCCAGCTGCGTTGGCCTTCCTGTAGAGCCCATCAATACATTCCTCTATTGGCAGGAGGAGAACCACTTAAAAATGACTCAAGGTACTTGGTTCCCTCACAGGAATGTGTTAACCAAGCTGCTTTTGCTGCACGCCCAGTCCTGCTTTCCTGTGGCACTCGCATGTTGAGCTCCAATTCCTCTGCCTTTAAATAGACACTATCTAAAGCCAAATTTTCAAGGGCCTGTGAAAAAGGAAACCATGCAACACATACACAAAAACCCCAGAAGTCACGTAGAAGTCAGGCTGTTTCATTCGCAGGGAAGGAATTTTGCATTTTGCTGTGGCTCATCTCTCATGTGGTCCTTTATAAACTTTGGTGTATGTCTTGTTGGAACCATGGAATATTCTTTCATATGGCATTTCTCTGTGATGCTGTTTTGAAGACTTCTGTCTTAGAAACACCGGAAACCATGTTCTGTCCACTTAGTGATTGCCAACTCCACGTACCAGTTGCTTTCTCATGTATTTATACATTTCTTCTCAAACTGTGCTTTTCAAACAAGTGGCTCCCACCTTTTGGGGCAACAAATCCAAGTTTTCAGAGTTCTCCTGAGCTTTAATGCTGCTTGTTGCTTCCTTTATTTTTGGTGTGCTCTCAACACACTGGGACACCCCACATAATCATAAGACCAGAGTTTGGAGCAGGCTCATGTTGGGGTGGTGAGGCAAAGGGGAGCTCTATACCATTTCAGACCAGGAGGTATTATAGTTGCAGGAGAAGTACAGCTGATGCTATGTGTTGATAGGGATATACTCTCATCTGCTTTGGCTAGTGGAGTTGGGGTGGGGTTGTAGAGAGGTTGGCGTCATATGAGACTCATGACTTAGAAGGACAGGCTGAAAGAAATAGGGTTATTTAGTCTGAAGAAGAGAAGGCTGAGGGTGGATTTTATAACAGTTTTCATATACCTAAAGGGTAATTACGAAGTGGATGGAGATGAGCTTTTCTCTGTGGCCATAGGGGACAGGACTAGGAGCAATGGCCTCAAGCTTCAGCAGAGGAAATTTAGGTTGGAGATTAGGAGGAAATTTTTGACTACACAGATGGTCATGCATTGGAACAGGCAACCTAGATAAGTTGTGGAATCTCCATCTCTGGAAATTTTCAAGAGTGGGTTGGACAAATCCCTGGCTGGGAAGCCTTAGTCAGGAATGGGCCTGCCTTTAGCAAGGGGCTGGACTAGATTTTCTTGTGACCTTCCAGACCTACTTTCCTGCAATCCTATAGATTTCCTGCAGACTCCCCTTGAGGGAGCTGTTGCAATTCACCACTCGGGTGAAGATGAGTGGTCCCTGGATGTGGGATCTAGGGGAAAATATTACTTTTAGTCTTCCCTGTAGTGTTCATCCCAGATGAGTAGCCCCAAGGTTGGGAGTTGGTGCCTAGAGGAACTCTGATTACTAGGGGTGTGTGAAACAGGCTGTATTTGATTTAGATTTAGCCCAAATCAGGGACAGTAATTCGATTAGTTGATTCAGATTGCTGTCCCTGATTTGATTTGGCCAAATCCAAATCTGAAGATTTGATGCTGATTCAGAGAATCAGCAATTCGGCCATAGACACAGCTTTACATGCTTTTTCTACATACCTCAAGGTACCAGGCACAGCTTGTGAATGCTGCAATGCTGGGATGGATGGAGAGTCCCACAGGAGCATGGGGGTGGGGTGAGCGTGTGCTTGGGGCCAACCCAGAAGTGGACCAGAAGTACTTCTGGGTCCACCACTGAGCATGCAGGGGGGCTCCGCCGCACCCCCTGGCTCAGCAATCAGCCACAGGGGGACCCTGGGTGCCCCCCCAGACCCAGGAGGCACCAGTCGCCGAGCTAGGGAGGGGCAGAGGGCAACTTGCATGCTCCCCGGTGAACCTGGAAGTGCTCCTGTGGGATGCTCCATCTGCCCCAGCATCGCGGCATTCACAAGCCGCCTGCTACCTTGAGTTATGTAGAAAAAACATTTAAAGCTGTGTCTATGTCTGAATCTCCAAATCTCTCCAATTTGATTCGGAGGTTTCTGTTTCAATCTGGAGAGATTAAAAGGTCGCCTGATTCAATTCGTGTTTTGAGATTTGGCCACCGAATCAGGCCGAATCGAATCAGTGACTGAAGATTTGCACAGCCCTACTGATTACGTGTTAACATTGCAATGGACAAAACACAGAAGACCTGATAGTGCTTTTTCTTTTGAAGGTCTTTTAAAAATAATAATTATTGACTCAAACATTATACAGCCCTTTTAAAATTGGATCCCCTGCACTATCTTCTTTCTTTTCTCTCTCTCTCCCCCTTTTTCTTATATGTTCCTTCATAGATTCATAGATGTTAGGGTCGGAAGGGACCTCAATAGATCATCGAGTCCGTGCATAGGCAAGAAAGAGTGCTGGGTCTAGATGACCCCAGCTAGATGCATATCCAACCTCCTCTTGAAGACCCCCAGGGTAGGGGAGAGCACCACCTCCCTTGGGAGCCTGTTCCAGACCTTGGCCACTCGAACTGTGAAGAAGTTCTTCCTAATGTCCAGTCTAAATCTGCTCTCTGCTAGCTTGTGGCCGTTATTTCTTGTAACGCCCGGGGGCGCCTTGGTGAATAAATACTCACCAATTCCCTTCTGTGCCCCCGTGATGAACTTATAGGCAGCCACAAGGTCGCCTCTCAACCTTCTCTTGCGGAGGCTGAATAGATCC
>NW_005842677.1:335429-335697 GCF_000455745.1 Alligator sinensis | reverse complement strand
CTGCGGTCTGACCAGTGCCCGATAGAGGGGAAGTATCACTTCCTTGGACCTATTCATCATGCATCTGCTGATGCACGATAAAGTGCCATTGGCTTTTCTGATGGCTTCGTCACACTGCCGACTCATGTTCATCTTGGAGTCCACTAGGACTCCAAGATCCCTTTCCACTTCCGTGCCACCCAGCAGGTCATTCCCTAGGCTGTAGGTGTGCTGGACATTTTTCCTCCCTAGGTGCAGCACTTTGCATTTCTCCTTGTTGAACCGCATT
>NW_005842677.1:313159-334144 GCF_000455745.1 Alligator sinensis | reverse complement strand
ATCTGTAGGTCCCCTACCATGTCATCCCCCGTTGCCAATACCAGATCCAGTATGGCATTCCCTCTAGTGGGACCATGTACCTCCTGTGTCAAGTGGAGGTCCTGTACACAGGTTAGAAACCTGTGTGAGCGGTGGGACTTTGCTGTCTGTGACTCCCAGCAGATGTCCGCGTAGTTTAGGTCCCCCATGACTACCGCCTCTTTAGCTTTTATGGTCTCTGTTACCTGCCTCAGGAGCCCCGAATCTAGTTCTTCCCCTTGATGTGGGGGTCTGTAGCAGACCCCTACCACCAAATCCCTTTCTCCTTGCCCCCCATGTAGCCTAACCCACAATCCTTCTACTTCCTCATCCTTCGATTCCGTCTTGATGAGGGTTGACGTATATTGCTCATTGACATAGAGCGGAACCCCTCCCCCTTTCTTCCCCACCCTGTCCTTTCCCTTCCTTGAGATATATCCTATCATGGGTTATTGTTAGGTCTGTGCGAGTCGGCAGCTATCCAATCCAGCTTTGTATCTGTCCGCTTTGGAGACTCCCCCTTTCTTCCCCACCCTGTCCTTTCCCTTCCTTGAGATATATCCTATCATGGGTTATTGTTAGGTCTGTGCGAGTCGGCAGCTATCCAATCCAGCTTTGTATCTGTCCGCTTTGGAGAGCCACGATCTGATCCAGAGCTCCGGACCGGGTTTCTGCCTCGAGCCGGCTGAAGTGGCTCTGAAGCTTCGGAGCCACCTTGGTGATCCTGCCATAGGGTATAATGGGGAATCAATTAAATATCTATAACTTTGTTGTTTTTTGTCTGATTTGGATGAAACATGCAGGGATGGTAGCCTCTGCTGAGAGCATGAGATCTGCCAAGTTTCAGGAAGATCAGTGCAGTGGTTTGGGGGGAACTATACCCCAAATTCTTGAAAGCCAAATTCCTGTCACAGCTGTGTGTTACAACACAGGGGGGTCAAAACTGCAGGGGTGCTGGCTCTCACTGAGGCCACAAAGTCTGCCAAGTTTCAAGAAGATTGGCGCAGGAGTTTGGGGGGGACTGTCCCCCAAGCTGTGGACAAGCAAAACTGGTGTCATGGGTGGCGCTGTGTGCGCTAAGGCGCAGTGGGGTGACAGCTGCAGGGATGGTGGCATTTGGCATTGTACAGCCAATGATTTGTAGCAAAGCTACACCTGCTGTGACACCTGCCAGCTGTGGAGATGGTGCAGTGGGGCTCTGGGGCCCTGCACCCCTAGCTGCTGACGGGCAAAACTCGTGCCAAGACTATGTCTGTCTTGGGGCAGTTGATTGTCTGTATTGAGTCTTTCCTCTCCTTAGCCTGGTTTTGTAGGTGCTAATTGATGCTCGTTAAGTCATTATGTAGTAGCTAGGCCCTGTGTATTGAGCTGGTCCCCCAGTCCCTGGTCCCTGAGTGAATTATGATTGACTGATCGGTAACTGGGAACACAGCAGCTGAGCAGCCAGGCCTGCAGCAGTGTCTCCCCTCCCGCCCCAGGACAGACACCGTCAGTCCCACAAGCACCCATGGCACCAGTTTTGCTTGTCCGCAGCTTGGGGGGCAGTTCCTCCCAAACCCCTGCACCGATCTTCTTGAAACTTGGCAGCTTTGTGGCCTCAGTAAGAGCTATCACCCCTCCAGTTTTCACCCCCCTGTGTTGTAACACGTAGACGTGACAGGAGTGTTGCTTTCAATAATTTGGGGTACAGTTGCCCCAAACTCCCTGAACCGATTGTCTTGAGACTTGGTAGGCTTTCTGGCCTCAGTAAGAGCTACCGCCCCTTCAGTTTTCATCCCGCTGTGTTGTAATGCCTAGACGTGGCATGAGTTTTGCTTTCAAGAATTTAGGGTGCCGTTCCCCCCAAACCCCTGCACTGATCATCTTGAAACTTGTCAGGCTTCATGCTCTCTGTAGAGTCTACCACCCCTGAAAATTCCATACAAATTGGACAAAACCCCCCCAAAGTTATCGATATTTTATTGTTTCCCCATTATACCCTATGGCCAGATCTCCGAGGAGGCTCCAAAGCGCTTTGGGAAGCCGAACGAGGCAGCGCTTTGACCCGGATGTGCTGCTTCGGACCCCAAAGTGTCCGAAGCTTCTCTGGATCCGAAGCTCTGTCCAAAGCTGCATACAGCCCTAGTTATTGTTATAAGGCATTTGTTTATATACTATTTGACATTGCTCCAGGCACTTCTGTACGGTATATGCCAGTCATATAAAACTTTTATTATTTCATTAATTAAGAATCCCTTCTTGAGAACCAAACCTTCTGCACAAACTGAGTTCTGTGAAGAGACAATTCCTGTCAGTGGCATTTTAATCCAAAGTTTTTCACGTGTGGATTCTCAGCAACAAGTTTCCCCAAATCCTCCAAACAAAGCCTTGGGCATTTGGATGCATTGCTTGTCTTTGGAACCAGAAGTGCTCTTTGGTTCATCAGGTCTAGTACCTCGCACTCATGTTTATAGGAGAGAAGGGAGCGGTTTCAAGGAAATAACTGTAATACTTTCAGGTAGTATTTTGGTACGCTAAAAACGAGACCGTGTTAATTTTCCATGTTTCTTTGTACCCCTGAAGTGCAGCACCCATCTCTATCCAGGAGAAGGTTTAGATTCCTGAATGTTAATTAGAATGGGTTGCCTAGCCATCGGATGGTGAACACCTGCTCTTCTCATCCTGTCCTACTTAGGAATGTCATATTGCTACTTCAGGAAATTCACAAAACCGAGAACCTAAAAAAGTTCGGTCACTGCCTTTCAGTGCTAGCTTTACTTCAACCTTGCATCACTTTAATGATTTGTTTTAAACACAGACCTCTGAAATACATTATTGGCCAAGACAAGCGGTGTCTATGAACAGTCATGTTTTTACAGTATTTTAAAGCCAGTGAATCAGTACAGTAAATATTGATACTCTGTTTTGCCTTCAGTAAGGTTGGCTTGCAGTCAAGTTAATTAAACAGTAAACAGCAGAGTGGATATCCCAGCACACTGTCCTATTAAACACGGATCAAGATCAGGATGCCTGATAAAGAGGTCCTTATGCTTTTGCAAATAAAGGAAGGACACAATGTTATACCAGCAATGTTAGCACTTCCCATATGGCTTTCTATAATGAACATTTACTTTGAGTTATTTGAGGGATGAGAATACTTCCCTGCTGTATGTGCATTAAATATGCTTTTGTAATTATCTTTCCACCCTAGCATTTCCACCTTCTGACTGCCAGATCTTTCAATTTTTCAGCTTTTCACCAGAACTGAGAGCAATGCCTGTTTAGTAATGTCCTGGGACCGCACAGTCCTCATTTACTGTTTGTCTGCCTGCATATGAAATTCTATAGGGTTACAGCTATATAGTTTTGCAGGGAAATAAGTGGATCAGTGACAGTACAACTATTTTTGTACCTTTGTGAATGGTGGCCACAGAACAACAGCTATATCTCTTGATACTGTAACTTGCATAGACTGACCTGGCTCTTTGTCCCTGTCTGGTAGTTAGTTATAAGTTAACACTGGTAGTTAGTTTACACTGGGAGCTAAGGACTATAGGCACAGTAGCTCATAAAGTAGAGGTCCATGCTTTCAGATCCAGCCATCCTTGGTTCATTCCCTTTGGCTGATCACCCCTCTAAGGGCAGCATGTTACAATCGGATTTTGTCTTACTGATGATGTGAGATTTATTCTTATGTAGAATACCAATGGACTGAAAGAAATGACAGGTTTTACTGGACAATGCAATCTGTGTTAACACTAGTCCACAACCTTGGGAAACAGGACAGAACTGTGGACTATTACTGCAAAGCCTCCTTTATTTCTTAGTGCTAATAATAAGCATGAAAATGAAGGCAGTCCCCCTCGCAAAAATAATCTTACAATCAGTGATGAAGTAAAGGAGAAAGGGAAATCTAGAGAGGAGAAAAATTTGGAAGGTCTGCACTTGTAATTTCAAGACAGTCATCGTGAAATTAAATAGTGGCTAGCACCTTGCTCATTCTCTTATACGCGGACAACATGGTGGGCAGTAGTGGTTGTCCCAGTCTAATCAGGACGAGAACATTCGTTGAGGGCTAAACACATGAAGAACTCTGATGCCAGACATCTGCACTGGTGACAGGCTCCCAAGTGCTGGCTTTGTCCCACAGAAATCACAGGCTCTTCTGGCATAAATCAGGATTGTCCAATACTGGCTTCTGTGTTTAAGCCTGCAACTTGAGGGCCCAATTTTGCACCTGCCCTTGCTTCTAGGCAAATGTAATACTGGGAGGTAGAAACCTCCTACTGGCTTTTAGAGGCAGATCCTTGCAACCTACCTTAGGGAAATTACAAACAGTTGCAGGTATAAAAATAGAGGCCAATTTTGGCCCTTTAAGACTTCATAGCAAAGTTTGCTCCCACAGAGAAAACCACGTCTTCATATAGCTGAGGGTCGAAGGTAAGCAGATATTTGGATAACTGAGGCCCCCTTGTATTATGCACTGTCATTTTGAAATGTCCATGCAGTACAGGACACCTCAGAGAGACGTTCTGTTCAACAGAAAAGTTCTTATAACTTTGGGGTAAATATGTAACTGGGCGAATATTTTAGAAGACCTATAACATGCTGCGTCTGTGTATCTATCAGCACTTTAGTTTGCTTGTGAGTGCTGGTTACCCTCTTATAGGAAATCCTGCAGCCCTTAATCAGGAAAAATTCCAGCCAACTTCAAAAAGAAGCCTCCAATCCAAATCCTAGTGACATTTCCTCATGCACATAAGACCTTTGCTCCATTGTTCAAAGCAAGCGAGGAGCAAGGCAAATTCTTTTGCAGAGCCTGTTTGAACATGCATAGTTTTTCATAAGGGAACACAACAGCAATCCAACTTGATTTCTTTTTTTTTGTTGAGAATACCAAATACATTTTTGATATATTTTTCAGTAGTTACTCAGAGTAGGGGGAAGAGATCGTCTTACACTTCAGGCCAATCACCCTCCCATGTATGCTTGAGTGGCCCTGGGATTTTTCTGTTGTTGCTGCCCTATCCAGCTTTTGACAAACAGTGAGCAAAAGGGATTTGCAGAGATCACTCTATTTCTCTCATTTTGTCAGCACAGATGGAAAGCAGAGCTGCATCTAATCTCAGCCCAGAATCAGCTGGAATTGGACTGATACTGTAAAAAGACAGCAAAAGGAGCAGGTCCATAAATTTACTGAGCTGAGGTTTGCACTCTGTAAGCTAGCAGGCAAGAATTTTCCAGTAGTTTATGCTTAAGGAAGGTACCGATGCACAGAAGTTTATTTTTACTTCCCAATTACTTACAGTGCTCTGTAGTAAGGTACCAGATGCAAAAATTTGTTCGCAACAACCAGCCTGTTTATTCGAAATCTTCCCTGGAAATCTAGATTAATAGGGCCAAGTCTTCATGATCTTACTTCATGCATTTACTTGCGAACGGAAAGAGTAAGAACCTTATGCTAAGGCTGTTTGGCAGAATTGTCTGAACTATTTATTGCTAGGAAAGTGGATTAATCAGGATTGCTGCTCATTTCCCTTTTCTTGTTTTAACCTCATACGGTCTGATTCTGCACTGGGTAAAGCAGCCAGAAATGAGCAAGGCTTGGTGAACTCAGCTTAGTGCCCGGTAGGCAGCTGATCCCATTTCAAAACCACCACACAGGCATGCAGTTGACCACATTTGGCAGCCTTTGCTCAAAGGAGCTATTAAGAGTGGATGTGGACTGAGACTGAATTACCCTCTTACCTTAGAAGACTGTGGTTCCTGCGAGTCAGGGTTAAGTGCAAGGGGATGTTAAACGTAGTCTTTAAGAGTAAATTGTTAAGAGTTCGGCATTTCATCTTTGCAAATGGTAATGAGCCATTGATGAATGTTCCAAAGAAAATAAAAAGGGACACTCACTGTAACATATTGCTCCTACATATGCTCATTCATGCACAGCAGAAATTCAATTAGTACCATACATCTGCAGTACACCTAACAGCTTCCAACAGCAGAGACTTGTCTTACATATTTTTATATGGATGAGGAGTCAAGAACCACATCTAATAAAGAGGAATGTGTGCAAAAGTAGCACGCAAGGTCATTACTTGGAAGAAGTAATCATCTTATTGGATTAACTAACAAGGTGTTAATACATTAACAGATCACTGCTTCATTTGCACTGATTTCTTGTACATAGCCAAAGGCTGGAATCAATGATTTTTAAAATTATTTTCCCCCATTCTTAGCTTTATTCAATAAATGCCGATTCCTACAACCTCTCTCCACGCCTGTATTGAATGCTGGCACTGCTGGAATTAAGGGTGCTGGTGTTCCCTTTATAAAACTCTCAGATGCAGTTCCTACTCTAGCCACTTTGCCTCTTTCTATGCCATGAAGTGGCCAAAGAAACACCCAACACTACACGTGGCATATAGTAGGAGGTGTTGAAAAATGGCAGGAAGGTAAGCAGAGTGATTTGGCAGCCTGAGCAAAGTCAGACAGCCCATTGGTGAGGTGATCTGGTGACAGTGGCACTTTATACAGTGTTAATATGTTAGGGAGTTTATAGACCTGTTCTGGGAGGTGGGATGGGGGGGAGGTGCTCCAAGAGCTGTGCTTATTAAAATGCCTGGAGTGTCATGTGTATCAGCATCCTTGGACTGAAAAATGGTGACAGGGCACTTTGAACTAAAGCTTGTTGAATGAGCTTTAATTCAAAGTGCCCTGCCACCATTTTTCAGCACAGGGATGCTGATCCACATGACGCTGGAGTCTGCTGGAGCACGGTAATTACCACACTCCAACAGACTCGATTAATCAAGTCTGCTCTGAGTGCTGGAATTACGGCATGTCGGAGCAGCCTCCCTGCACATGTATAGGAGCCCTTAATGCAGGGGTGGGCAAAATGTGGCCCGCGGGCTGGATGCAGCCTGCCAGGCCCTTCTATCTGGCCCACAGGGCCTCTAAAAAACTTAGAAAATGAATATTTATCTGGCCCTGGCTGCCTGTCATGCAGCCCTCGATGGCTTGCCAAAACTCCGTAAGTGGCCCTCTGCCCAAAATAATTGCCCGCCCCTGCCTTAATGTCCATCCAGTTTATTTTATGGCAGCCTGAGGGCTGCTCTAAACCTGCATGAAAACAACTCCAAAACCGGTTGCAAGAAATAATCCAGTAGCTCTTCTCTTGCTATCCGACACTGCTTTGTCCAGCAGGGAATTGGTATAGATTAGAATCGAGCCACCCAGTTTGAGAACTTCATTTTATGGCTGTTAAAATAGGTAATGCAGTAAGTTTGAGGACAGGTTGCTCAATACTTTAACAACTTTATTTCTGCTCTGTTTTCTGTGGCTGAATCTGGTGCCAACCAATTTTATCAGGGAGAGATTATAGGTCTGAGGCAACACAAACCTGAAGCATAAGCCTCACTCCCTGAAAGTAAAAAGGAGTTTTGTTGTTACTTTTGATGGTGTCAGAATTTCAGCCCTGATGTGAATTTAGGTGCATCTTCACTTTTTTTGTGATGCTCAACCTGTTCCAAAATATTTCCAATCTTTGTCAGCAGAATCACATAGCTCCTGTTTCAGATTTAAATTGCAGACATCTTGCCCTAAGGATTACATCATCAATTAGAGATTTAGAGGCCTTTTGCCTTAACTGATTATTACCAAACAGTTTATTTTAAAACTTTATCTAGCCTTACCCAGCCCCTATACATCTGGACTGCATTCCTCAAATGCCATTCCATGCTCCATTGTTTCTCTTGTTTTTGTATGCAGCTTTTCGAGTCCAGAGATGCACTTTTACACTGTAGACATGGTTCTAGCTGGCACAGGAAAGATTTTCCATGCTTATCTTCCAAAATATATGCAATGAGACAACCTTATTTTAATTTCAAGTATAAAATAGATACAGGAACACAGAGAAATAGCTAAACAAGATGTCATCCAAGATGCGCTTATATAGGTGATAGAACCATGTACAATATATTTCTTAAAAGGCAAAAAGCACCATTAATTTGAAGTCTGTAACTTTACAGACAGTTGGCAACCCTGAAGTCATCTCTGTCCCACATCCCCATGTTTAAGTAGAAGCAATCTTAGTTATACCTTCCAAGATATGGCATTTGTAGTTGTATCTTTAGGACCTTCTATTTGCTGGGAGCAAGCCATGCCAAAGAAGCAACGTTCCTGCTGGCTACTTGTGGCATGCGCTCAGAGTTAGAAAGCCAAGAGACTTGCTTAGTAAATTAGGTTTTTTCCCTGGTTTGTTTTATGCCCTTAAGCAGGCTGCCTGAGCCTACACTCATCTGGGGTGCTTTAAATTGGCTTTATTTTCTAGAAATCAGTGAGCATTTCCAGTCAGGAGCTGAGGGTGCCATCCCCTGCAAAATTGAGACCTGAAAGGTCTGTAGTTGTGTACTCACCTGAATGACATACAAAATGAATATGAGAGACCATATGACTTATCTGCCTTTATAAATTGCTTGGAGTACAAAAAGCTGTGTGTGGATGATCATCTCTTCCCATAACTGACGTGCCACAAGGTAAAGAGATTGATAGGAAGGTTCAAGTGGCCTCCAAAGGGAGGCTTACCTCGTGTGTGCAAACTGACTGAAGCAGCAGGCTCCTGCTGACAGCATGCTCAATTAAACTGGCAGCACCGCATATCTTCAAGAGTCCTAATAGAGAGGTATGCCAAGTACCAATGTGGGGTGGAGTCACGCTCCACCGATCTGCGTGCCAGATGCTCCCCACAAGCTGAAAGCAGGATACAATGGCAAATTCATCATGAATTCAGATTGCTAGAGGTATGTGTGGCCTCTGCAACCCAGATGAATTGACCTGCACATCCATCAGCAATGAATCATTAGACTGAAAGCATGGGAGCTGAGCAACAATGTTGATAGTCCTGATGGGAATGTGACCCATGGAGAGGTACAGAGGACACACATGTTAGAGAGAAGTTCTGCAGGTCCTCAGATAGTCCCCCCCAGTCTTCCAGGCTTACCGCTATTTTCTAGGCATGCCTATTGTGCATTTTGAGAATTGGCCACGTCTACACACACACACACACGGAAGGAACAAGAGTTGCATGGCACAGTTTATGAACCGCTGATGCATCTGACTTTCATGCACAATTTTCTGTGTCTGGATAGCACATTGCTCATAGTAGCTACATAGCAAAGGGCATGAAACATTAATTATGGGTCCACAGTCAAGATGTGAAAACTGCAGCCACACATACTGCACCATTTCCTGAAATTACTCTGGTAAGAACTTAAAGAACAACTCATACCTTTATGATATGAAAGTTTGTTTTCCTGATATGAACATCAGATTTTTCAGGAAAACGCTGCACTTAACTCTTGAGTCTGAATCTCTTTTGGATGCTGTCTGGCATAGGTAAAATTCACTTTTAAATCATTCAGAAATCTGAGTTTATCATCCTTGCCTATTATAGCTTCCAGAACACCAAGTGAAAGTGATTACATTCACTGATGTTCATCAGCCTCCATATCACTAATAGAAGATTAGGCCTTTTTAAAACAAAGGCCAGAAGTTCCTGCCTGTTTTTTACTGTCGACAGTGAAGAACGAGGCTATAGGTATTTTTACCAAAAGAAACCAAAATTTAAGTTTAACATTTTAAGGCTAGTGAGTGATTCCACTATGTAACAAGCAATCTTTGCCTGTTGTTTTTGTGGAGTGAACTAACTTTTTTCCCATCGTCTCACTTCAGGATATCCCTGTGACTTGTATTGTATTAACTTTCCTTCCTTCTTGAGTTATAGTTTCTTCTGTGGCTATCTTGATTAAATTACTTTTTTTTTTTAAAAGGTGTCTTGTTAAATGAAGACAGCCCAGTCTAGTTTAATACACTATACGGCCTCCAAGAGTGGGAGCTTTCGGGGGTTATTTACTCAGACGGGGGTGGCCGGAACATTACACCTATAATGATTATGCAAGGTGCTGCCTTCTATAAACAGACTGCTTCAGTTTCCTTTTCCAAGCTGATATATTTTATGCTCTCCTTTAGCTTCTACTGATTAGGGTGAAGTTCACCCAGGAAAAGTTGCAAGTCTATCCTTCCTCCAAATCACATAAAAACAGAACGCCACGTCTTAAAGTCCTTACTGGAATATTCATTCAGTTATTACTCAGCACAGAGACTGAATCTTCAGAACTGAAATTCTTTTGAGCAAGACCGGTCACTTTTTTTTTGTTTCTGATCCACTAATTCACTTGTCACTAGTTTTTCTCATTTCTCTCCTGTACCTTGTGTTGATGTCAGGCCCCACAGCTGGCACACTGCAGGCTACATTGGGGAAAAGACTAATGCATCCCTGCCCTCTTGTTTAAAACTAACAAAAGGAAGTTCTTTTCCACACATAGGGTAATTAAAGAGTGGAATCTGTTGCCACAAGATGTTTTGGAAGCTGACAGTTTAGCCAGATTAAAAACAGGATTGGACAGCTTCTTGGAGGAAAGGTGCATCAGTAGCTATTGAGCATAGGAGTTAGGTACAACTTCTGAATCAGAACTTCCTAGACTTTAAAAGCTGGAGGCTGCAAGTGAGGGAGGAGCAGTGGAAAACACCCTGGGCCACACACAGTTCACTGTTCCTTCGCCATCTACTCTCTGGCACTCACGGGCGACTGGTGCCTTTTGAGTTGGGGGGGGGGGGGCACTTGCCCCCCCCGCAGCAGACAGTCAGCAACCAGGGGAAGCCCCACCATGGTCAATTCTGCTGCCTGGGGAGAGTCCCCATGGCCAATCCCACTGGCCCACAACTGGCAGCGGCATGCTTCTGGCACTTCCCGGCACACCACTGGCACTTCCCGGTTGGCAGGATTGGCCAGAGGGGGACTGCTTCTCTTGGAACACTCCCTGGCCGGCGCTCTCAGGGTGGACATCAGTGTGGCCTGGAAATCCTGCTGTCAGGGGGTGCACCAGCACTCTCAGGGATTGCACCAGCACCCTCAGGGGGTGCACGTGCACCCCTGTGCACCCCCTACATGTTGCCACTGCTGCCACTGTGTGACGCAGGAGACCGGGCAAGATGGACCTATGGTCTGACCCAGTAAATGGCAGTTCTTATGCTCTAACATTATGTTCTTATGTTTGAGAGGGGAAGCAGTGAGACAGTAGTCAGTGTTGAAATCTGATGTGCTCATAGCCCATGAAGAGTGCCATATGCCAGCATACTCCCTTGTGCAGGTGTATATGGCATAGGGCAATTTTGCCCTATATGTTTAAAGGGAGAACAATTTGCTTCTATCAATTTGCTTTCCACCTAACTACCTTTAGGGTCTACTGTGCATCTAATTGCATTAGCAGCATCCCTTACTGCTGCTGCTTTTCTATCCAAGCCTGTTCAGCACCTTTTGAAAAGAAACACTTAGATGTCTCAGGAGCCGGCACAACTTATTAGTCAGAATTCCACACAGATGCCTTAACTTGTGTCCTGCGCACCAAGGCAATGCAAATAAGGTCTGAAGTACTTTGCTACAGGATATTCTTCCCAGGCTCATTAAATTCACCTTTGACTTGCACTGGTATAAAACAGAAGCCACTTCAGTGAAGGAGTGGGAAACCAGTGTAACTGAGAGGAGAGTCAAACTGCCTTGGGCTGTATTGGTGTAATTTATGTGCCAGGGGTCAGAATAGGTAAACTTACATTATACCTGCCCACACTTAACTCTGAGTTTTGTCATCCATGTCTTCTTTGGTTTAGTAACACTTCAGCTCACTTCCACCTTAGATGCTAATTTAGTCAGTGTGCCCTTCCTTATGAATAGGTTAGAAATAATGAACCATTGGCTTTTGCAGTGTCCTTGAGAAACACCTGCAAGTTCAGGAGGTCTCCATGCCAGTATACTTCTTGTAGCACTGGGTGAGAGAGATGGATGAGAAAAGTGGTTTTCTGAGGTTGTTACCACGTACTAAGAACACTGTAGCTCTCCAAGAACTCTTCACATGGATGCTTTGTAAAGCTGTATAACAAGCATGGTCTTATTATTATGGTCTTTTGTCAATCAGTAGTAAAATACCTATGCCTCAAAATTGATGCGTCTTACTGTCCCAAAATAACGTCTAGTTGATTAATCAGAACTCATGATCTGACTTTCTCAGATTTAATAATAAATGGTTAATGTGCTCATCCTGGAGTTAAATCTTTTAAAAGTCTGGCTTGCTGATGGGACTGTTAAAATACTGATCCCCATACAATTGTAAAATCACCTTTAAAGCAATGGCTGCCCTATGGCCTGGAATATATCCCTGCTGTTGGTTACCCCTCTGCAATACTTCTTGCATGGGTAGTTTTCCCCACTGTGCTGGAGGTGGTTGGGGAGAATGTCAAAAATAGGAGCAGATGAGGCCAGTGCCTCCTGCGCCCAGTTATTGTGCAGCAGATCCCAGAGGAACATTTCAGGATAGGCTATAGCTGGGAGATATAATGAGTCCTTGGTACCTCAGGGTTAGGGAAATGAAAGTCGTCTTCCCTGTGCCCACTTCTCCACCAGCCAAGGCATGGATCCTATCCAGTGAGGGCTGTCTGACTGCTGCATCCAGAAAAAGACAACAGGCCTCTTACAGACTCAGAGAATTATGCAAACAAAGCCAGCAAAAGACAGTGGAGAAGCATGAAAAAAAGAACTGTGAAAAGTAATTACTGTACATGAAAGAGAGAGAGAACTAACTTGGCCTAAGATTGGACTAGTTTCTACCTAAGTGGAGAATGGGCTTATGTGATGTTGAAGTGGCTTATGAAGATAGGATTTGCTTTAACAAAAGGTTATAAAAAGTATGGAGAGAACTCTTGGCCCTAGTCGTCAACTGGAAAATGCCCATTGGCTTCCTAAGGACTGGAATATGAGCCGTTATTGCTAAGTAAAGAGAACCTGATCCTCTGTTTATGAATCTTCAGGGAGGGAGTAGCTGTAACTAGACTTGCTTAGGTAGTTAGGGAGACATATAAATGTGTTCAGAAGATTAGCAGATTTGGATCCTTTGAAACCTTTGTTACCTATGTAACAAAGCTGAAGACTTTTCCACCTGGATCATACCTTTTCTTATAACTAGACTGTTCTGTATGAGCTTATATACAGTACAGAGCTGTATAAGCTCTGTATGAGCTCATTTGCATGGGTTCTGATGATAGCTTGATCTAATTATGCTCAATCCAGAAGAAATAGTGAAGAAAGAGGAATACAGGGGATGACAATTTGGGGAATCAATATGCAATTTAGGAATTTTGTTTGACATCAGGAGGTTTATGTATCTGTATGCCTAACTGCAAACTTCCTTTTGATTATGGGACTTGTTTGCCTTCTCTGCTATTTTCACCTCCATATTGAAAAGAAACGTCAATGGGCAGAGGCTCTGAATTAGTAATGAAGGTCCTCAAACCATGATGAGCCTTTATTTATTTGAAAGCACTGTTGGACAAATAAAATCAGTTGCCACCTATAACCATCAGTCTGTCCAGGTGTAAAGTTTGCTTCCCACATGGTGAATGAATTAAGTCTTCTTCAGGCAGACGCTTTGGGGCAATTGTAGCTTACCAAATAATGTCCCAAGTAGTCACACAAAGCACTCAAAGGAGGAAAAGAGAAAGCTACACTTTTCTTCACTTGAACACCGCGTAGGGCTCTGATCCAGCACCAGTAACATCAGCACGATTGTTGCCATTGACTAGAATGAGCAGAGAATCAAGTTCTTGGAGAGACAGGAGCCTGTTTCAAATACTTTAAGGACGAGTGAAAATTGACAGATCCCTAATTCAGGCCCTTCCAAACAATGATTATTATTTTTTTGTTGTTCTTGGGGAAGGAGGGGACAGGATGTGGTGGAAAAAACATTTACAAAAGTTTGGCATGTAAAAACCTGAATGATGGATTAACAGCTTATGCCAGGTTTTACCTGCTTTTTAGCAGGTAACATTTCTAACAGCTCAACAAGCTGCTGCTTGCCTAGAGCTATAATTTTCCTCTTTAGCTGAATGAAACTCAAAGAACTTTGTGTAGCTTCAATTTGCTCCAACTTTCTCTTAGATGCTGCCTCCTGCCAGCTTTATTTCACTTCAAGCAGGAAGGTATTAGGGGAGAAAAGCTAATTTCATGATATCAAGATGCTATTTTTCCTGCAGGTTTTTTGCTTTTTTTTTTGTTTTGGAGCCTAAAGTTCTGCAGAAAGCCTGGACAATGAAAGTAGCATGAACCTAATCACAAGTCTAGGGGGCAGAGACTGGAATGCAGAGGATAAAGCAGAATGTAAATCTATGTAGTGCAGTAATTTAAGGTGTGGGAGGTCTCTTCTCATACATAAAAAGTCCTGTCAGTAAATGAAGCAGCAATCTTTAGCCAGCAAAACAGAGCTGCCTTTTGAATCTCTGGTTTCCCCTTTATATCCAGCTCTTGGAAAAGAAACATAAAGCAGCTTTTTTTTCCAAAATGTCTGCGAAACAGATTCTGATTGCAAACGGCTACTGTATATATTGGTAACAGCTTCATTGTCCCACTGTTTTGAAGCAAATGGTTCCTTTTCTGCCTTTTTTGGCATGCCCCATGGCATCTTTCAGAGGAATGGAAGTTTATCCTCAGTGTCTTGCCTAATTTTCTCCTTCGTGATTTTAGTTTTCCCACGGTAAGATTAAACTCTTCTATATACCATCGGGTCCCATAATAGTTGGTGAACTCTAAGTGAACTCTAACATCTCAACTCCAGTCATTACATTATCCTAATAAGTTCTTTGGATATCTCAGTATTTTAATATTAATCTGTCAAGCACCGTATACTTACTACATGCAAGTGCCAAGTGGCAGGGCCAACCCTGGAGGGGGTGGTGGGGGGGGGAATCCGGGTGACTGCCCCAGACCCTGTGCTTTGCGGGGCCCTGCAGAGCTGGGCCAGCTTTGCATCCAGCCACTTGCCACCCCTCCCACCTGCCACTGCGCCGCCCCTGCGTCTGGGCCCTGCACAGGTCGATTTGCCCTGGGCCCCGCACCCTGCTACAGTTGTCTCTGCCAAGTGTAGAAATGGCCTATTTCATAAAGGACAGTATCTCAAAAGGTAGTAGGACCTACAAAGGCCAAATCATCATTAATATGATACTTCCCATTTATTGATATTATCCAAAAATAAGCTTTTGGGATGCGTCTGAACCAAAAATCAAGACTCAGATTACTTCAACCTTTGTGGTATTAAAAATCTGGAACAGGATTTTGCAGATTTCCAGTTCTAATTACAGGTTTCTCTCACTGCATGCTGTACGTGCGTCCTTGGAAAACAGCGCACAAGTCGAATTTGCATAAAGGGAACCCACTTTACAATGTAACAAATAGGGATACGTTCCAAGACCTCGACTGTACTGACCTCCAGACCCATTTCTACCACTTCTACAAGACAATTTTGGTACTCGCCAACAGCAGACAGTACACACAAGGAGAGGGTGGTGGTGAAAGTTACCATAATGGGATGGCAACTACACAAACATGTGTCGCACACAATAAGCGAGGAGCGCAGATTCACACAGGAGACTATTTTTTGGTGTGCATCACTCCCACAATGCACCGCATAAGGCAGCTGATTGCAGGCTTGCACCACACAATGCATAAGAATGAATTTATCTCGCATATAATGAATTTTCGGTATAAAAAAGGTCATTGCATAAGAGCAAATTCGCACATACAGAACCCGCATAAAGCGAGGGAAACCTGTATAAGGATGAACGGCCAAGTCAACTAAACAGAAACACCCTGCTTGTGTGTCCCCAGCAGAGGTTACAGCCATGACTTTAAAGAGAGCTTTGTCCCTTTCTGATACTACAGTCTCTCTCTGGTCCCTTTTCTTGTTTGTACTACTGAACAAGTGCCAATGGCTGCTATTCCCTCCCTGTGCACTAAAGCACACTGCTGGCATTTAAAAAAAATGTGACTCTCATTGAAAAGAAAAAAGCCTTAATAAAAAAGACAGGGATGTGCACATGCCATAGAAATGGCACAGAGTCTTTTAAGAGGGCAATGTGGTACCCTGCTTCCTCCTGTCCCTCCTCCATTTATGTGAAGTGGACTCTAACTTGTTCCAGATAGGAGTGGAGTGGCCCTGCCAGCTATGAGGGCCCATTGCTAGATTGCTCACATGAGAAGGGGAGGCAGGTCCCTAGATTTCCCTCTGCTCATTGTATAAGGCAAAAGGTAAACAGTGAGGGTGGGGAGTATCAATATTTAAAGAAGCTATGTATGGCTCTTTCCTCCGCCCTTGTAGAAACAAACCCATTATATTAGGTAGCCCGGAAGAAGTGCTTTCTAAAGAAGGCAAAGTCCTGGTTGTGAATCTTGTGAGAAAAAGGTCTAGTTTAATCCAAGCCGGCCATCAAATCTGGGTAGCTCTTGGCAGAGGATGCACTTCTACTGTATTATAAGAAACAAAAGGTATTGGGTTTGGTATTTTCTTTCCTGCTCCACGCAGAATACAGTTTCCTTAAATATGAAAGGTTCCATTTCAAACAGCCAGGGAATTGTCTTACTTTATAAATATTTTGGAAAAGCCCAAATGTAGATAAAGGGACAGAAAACTACTTGGGCCTGATCCAAACCCCAATGGAATCTGTCCATTGACTTCAATGGGTTTTGGATCAGCCTCTCTCTGAGCTGTGCAACCACAAACCAGCTTGTGAATGAAACTTTGATTAAGAATTTCCTGTTCCGCTTTTGTGCCCTGGCATGGGGGTATTTTGTTTGAACAGATAACTACATTAAAATCCATTTGGCTTCAGATGAAAGAAAGAACAAGGCTGTAAGTTTGAACTACACTGAGACTTAGCTATTGCATAGAAACATTGGCAAGAGATTAATTTGCACAAAACAACAAAAGCATCATTACCACTAAATGCAATTATAAAGATGTGATTTAGGGAATTAAAAAAAGATTGTATAGAGCAATTTTGGAAAACAAAGCAATCTGATGAAATTCTTCTTCCAAATGAGAAATATATGTCCCTGAACAATTTACTTTAAGAATATTTAGGAGTATTAACTCCTTCAGTTCCCTTGTTGGTATGTGATATACAATAGGGCTGTGCAAAACAGCACTGTTCCATTTTAACTTTCATTTCGATGGGACTGTGTTTCGTTTTGAGTTTCTTTTCATTTCGAAACCACTGTTCCATTTTGTTTTGTCAACTGCTCATGTAGATTCCTAGCCGAGATACAGGACCTCCACCTAACTCAGAAGGTGCACAGTCCCACCAGGGGAAATGCCCTGCTGGACCTGGTCCTTGCCACAGGCGACGACCTCATGAGGAAATTGCGGGGTCTCGGTCACCTGGGCAATAGCAATCATTACCTGCTGGAATTCACTATCCAGTGCAGGGTGTCAAGAGCTAGCAGTAAGGCGGAAGTCCTTGACTTCAGGAGTGCTGACTTCAATGAGTTAAGAAGACTAGTATGAGAGGCACTGGGATCCCAAAGTTTCAGGGAGATGGGAGTCCAAGACGGGTGGTCATTCCTCAAGGAGACGATCCTCTGAGCCCAAAGGGAGTCAGTCCCAATGCATACCAAGGCAGGGTAAGAGTGCTAAAAAGCCCCCATGGCTCAGCAAGGACATTCAGGGATGCCTGAGGGCTAAAAAGGAGGCGTGCATCTGATGGAAGCAAGGGGCTATTACCAAAGAGGATCACACTTCCGTTGCTCAAGGCTGAAGGGTGGCTGTTAGGAAGGCCAAGGCTGAGTTGGAACTGGGGCTGGTGACCAGGATTAAGGATAACAAAAAGTCCTTTTTCAAATACATAGGGAGCAAGAAGAAGGCACCAGGTAACATAGGGCCTCTGCAGGACTTGCTTGGAAATCTGGTGATGGCTGCAAATGAAAAAGCGAACCTCTTTAACAAATTCTTTGCTTCCATTTTTCTGAGCAGGGACCAGGACATCTCCCCCACTGGGAGAATGGAAGGACTCAGGGGAAGCACTGCCAGACCCAAGGTTAGGGATGATGTAGTTAGGAAACTTCTGGAGGGGCTGGATGTGTTCAAATCAGCAAGCCTGGATGCTCTTCATCCAAGGGTGCTGAGGGAATTGGTGGGGGTCATTGCAGGGACCCTGGCATGGCTATACGAGCACTCAGGGAGCTCTGGTCAGGTGCTGGATGACTGGAAAAAGGCCAACGTGCTCCCCATTTACAAGAAAGGGAGAAAGGAGGATCCAGGTAACTATAGGCCTGTCAGTCTTACCTCGGTCCTGGGGAAGATCTTTGAGAAAATGATCAAAGAGCACATCTGCGAGGGACCAGTAGGGGAGATCATGCTCAGGGGGAACCAACACAGGCCCATTAAGGGAAGATCCTGTCAGACTAACCTTATTTTCTTTTGCGATCAGGTCACAAAGTCCTTGGACGAAGGCGTGGAGGTGGATGTTGTCTTCCTGGACTTTAAGAAGGCCTTTCACACTGTCTCTCACCCCATTCTCATAAAAAAACCTAGGTTATTGTGGCATCGATGCCTACACAGTCAGATGGGTAGCTAATTGGCTGGACGGTCACACACAGAGTGGTGGTGGATGGGTCGTTTTCAACCTGGAGGGATGTGGGCAGTGGGGTTCCCCAGGGCTCAGTCCTCAGGCCTGTAGCAACTTGAATGAGGGGGTGGAAAGCACGTTGTCCAAGTTCGCTGATGGCACCAAGATGTGGGGCGAGGTGGGCATGCCAGAAGGGAGGGACAGAATCCAGCTAGATCTGGGCAGGTTACAGAGATGGGCAGATGAGAATAGATGGAATTCAATGTGGACAAGTGCAGGGTGCTGCATCTAGGGAGAAGGAACCAGAAGCATACCTACAGGCTGGGGAACACCCTTCTTGTCAGCACAGAGGTAGAAAGGGATCTTGGAGTCATTGTTGACTCCAGGTTGAACATGAGTCGCCAATGCGAGGAAGCTGTCAGTAAAGCTAACTGCAACTTGTCATGCATCCGCAGATGCATCACAAGCAGGTCCAGGGAGGTGATCCTCCCCCTCTATGCAGCATTGGTCAGGTCACAGTTGGAGTACTGCGTCCAGTTTTGGACTTTAAGAGAGATGTGGCTAGCATTGAGAGGGTCCAGAGGAGGGCCACTTGCATGATCGGGGCCAGCAGGGCAGGCCATACGAGGAGAGATTAGAGGGCCTGAAACTATTCAGCCTCCACAAGAGAAAGCTGAGGGGGGATCTGGTGGCCGTCTATAAATTCACCAGGGGGGATCAGCAGGGAATAGGAGATGCCCTGTTCCCCTGGGCACAACCCGGGGTAACTAGAAATAATGGCCACAAGTTGATAGAGAGCAGGTTCAGGCTAGATATCAGGAGGCATTACTTTATGGTCAGGGCGGCTAGGACCTGGAACCAACTTCCAAGGGAAGTGGTGCTTGCTCCTACCTTGGGAGTCTTTAAGAGGAGGCTAGATAAATACCTGAGTGGGGTCATATGACCCCAGTATCCATTCCTGCCCAAGGCAGGCGGTCAGATGTGATGATCTGTTTAGGTCCCTTCTGACTCTAGCTACTATGATACTATGAAACTGTTTCGCTGCTGTTTTGACATTTCGCCCATAGGCTATAATGGGTAAACATGAAACTGCCTATAACTTTGTCATCTCTTGCCTGACTTGGATGAAATTTGCAGGGATGGTAGGCCCCGCCTACCAAGTTTCAAGGAGATAGGTGCAGGGGTTTCTGGGAAACTGCACCTCAAGCTGCTGAAAAGCAGAATTTGTCACGTGTGTGTGTTAAGGCACTACAGGGTGAAAACTGCAGGCATGGTAGCCCCTGTTGAGGCCATGAAACTAGGTACAGAAACTCATGGAATCAATGTGGACAGTGGAATTCTGACACGCTATAACCTACCGGACATCTGACTCCCCAGGTACTGCTGCACTTTTAGCTACATCCCCCTTCCCCCCCAGCCCAGCCTGTCCCTCAGCCCCTGATGCCTCCATTTCCATTTTCACTGACTGGCTTTCTTTCCTGCATTGCATGCCAGCCTCTGGATTCTTTACTATTCCTTCCATCCGGGCACAGCACACACACACAAACTGCAGGTGCTTCCTCAGCCTGACAAAGGGTTTTTCAACCCAAAAGCTGGCATTCTAGGCAGCTAAGATGAGCTCACCTGGAGCCTCACAACTCCACTGCAACCAGCAAGCCTCATGAAAAAAGGAAATAGGTGTGGATGAAGTGAGGAGGGTGGTGTTCAGTCCATCTGCACCTGGAGCTTGGTGAATCCCAGCTGCAGGAGGTTACCTTCAGGAACACCAGCTGATCCATCAAACCAGAATCCAAGCAGGTGTAATGGGATATCACTACATCCCCAGCAATGCTGAATACCCTCTCACTTGGAACACTGGTCGGTGGACAGGACAGGTGTTCACGGGCAACTGTGACCAGTTGTTCGTGGGCACCCCGCGGTGCTCATGTGTTTTATTCCCTTGCTCAGGCTGGTTTTGGGTCTGAAGTGCAAGCAGATAGCGTACGTAGGATCATCTGCCAGCTCAAAATGATCCCAGACCACACTACCCACTCGCTTCTAGGGTGTGAGTGCATGTGTGGATGCTGCAATTTCCCCCTCCTCAGCAGGTAGAGGCACAGTAACAGTAGGAGCAGTTTCAGCTGAGCCACTTGCCTCTGCAACCTCTACCGCAGCCTCCTCTGAAGTGCCTTCTGAGGAAGGAGGCCTGGCTCTAGGGGAAACTTGAGGGGTGTGGAGCACAAACTCAGCTGATTCCCCCTCTTTCCCCAGAATTTCCCTTGCTAGGGCACTCGGATCCAGATCCAGCTCCAGCTCTTCCTCTGGCACTGGAAGGCTCAGCATGGGAAGTGAAATGGGGGTAAGAGGAGACTGTCATGCTGGTGCTGCTGCTTGTTGTCATGGTGGTAGTGGTGGGGGTTATGGCTGGTGCCCTTGGAGGGGATGCAGTCTCAGGCACAGGCAGTGGCACTGGCACTGCTCCCCTTTCCTTGCTGCTTCTGGAAACCTCAT
>NW_005842677.1:294638-313137 GCF_000455745.1 Alligator sinensis | reverse complement strand
GTTGTAGGAAAGAGGCTGTGTCTCAGTTTAGGGGGTGAGAACTTATACCTCTCCCTCTACCCCCTCTCCTGCCCCTCCCTGAAGGCTTGCCAGCTGCTTTTACACCACGCTTCATGGTGTGTTTCATAGTGTCTTGTTTTTATACAAATATATAAAGGTATCTGTGTTCCTATATATATTCTATAAGCTGTGTAATCTATCTTGCAAGGTATAAATGTATAAAAATAAAATATAAATGTATCTCCTTTCCTATATTAATTCTATAGTGTAATATCCATATAATTATAACATTGAAAAGAATAAATCAATGAATATAATAATAAAATAAAAGGGTCTAGAAGAAAGAAAAAGGTATTTTGGAATCCCACTTGCTAGGCTTGGCTAGCAAGTAGGAAATCATTCAAATCAATGCTAGTAGTAGCCTTCATTGTCTAACACTCCTGAGCTGCTGGAAGACACAGCTCAGTAACTGTCATACTCCAAGGCAGAAAGCAGGCCAGTTCAAACAACGCTGCCTTTTATGCTGTTTTTCCATCCCTCCCCCACTGGGATTGGAAGGGACCTCAGGGAAGGACCACAGTCACTGGCCAGCTACACAGCCAAGATGAGAGCAATCCTTCCCACCTCTTCCCCCTCCCTCTCCTTACTTTGTTTTGCTGCAGGCAAGCCCAGCTTGAGCTTTGAAACTTGAAACATTTTGAAAATTTTGAAATGTTTTAACCGCCCTCATTTCATTTTGAGGCTGTTTCAACATTTTCAAAGGGGTCCGCACTACCACTCAAAATTGTTTAGGGTTCACAAGTGGAGAAAAGGTTGAAAAAACACTGGTTTATACTTATAGTCATGAGAATTCATCCCCTTTTTGTGGGTTGTTGCTGCTTTTCATTAGCTGTAATAGTAGTAGTGGCAAGAAAAGAGAGGACCAGCCTCCATCTGAAAGGAAGATTCCATTTTTCCCATGCATGAAACCCATTTGTTCTTCCATTACAGATATATACAATTGGCCTGAATTTCATGTTGTGAGCATCTCTCATGTGTAGAGTAAAATGCCACCATATATTCTAGTTGTTTACATGCTGCACGCACAGCAATATCAGTAGCTAAAGCAATCAATTCAGAGAGCATGGGCTGTCGAGGTCAGCTGTTGGTAAAGCTACACTTTTTTGTTATTTTTTTTCCTAAGAATTGCAAACCCACGTGAATTTTTTTTTGCATTTGGATTCCATTATACACTTGAAACTCAGCCCAGGTCAGTGAAAGTTTATCCAGAATGGTAAATCTTCTGAGCGAATCTCCATCCAGTTGGGCAATAACCTAGGACAATGTATGAATTTGTACTGAAATATCCCTTTCATGACTGTGTCCCATTTAGTTGGCTGGACAATGCCTGCCATATTGCAGGTGCTACAGTAATCTGAACAAATAAAATATGATTTTAATGTAATGATCATAAGGTTTGACAGTTGGGTTCAAACCTGAATTGAAAGCCAAAGTCAGTTCAAATCCTGTAGTCCAAATCACACCTGCTCCCACTGCAGCAGAAAGGAGTCTCATCTGCAGCAAAGATCTGCAAGAAGTAGTAAACGAGTCTAAACCAAAGAGGCATGGGGGCTAATTTCAACTCACACTTCCTTATGGCTCCTGGTTGCATGGTTGTACCCACTTTTAGGTAGGGTATGCAAGTCAAAAGAAATCTGAATTACATCATCTGAAACATCCCTTCCAATTTGGCTCTCAGGTGACATTGTTTTGGCTGTAGTTTTTTACAGAGAACTATATTCAAGCAAACCAAGAGGGTAAGTGCATACAATACAATATAATATAGTACTGAGTCACCTAGTGGCTGATAACTTAATTGCACATTGTCACATTGTTACTAACTTCCTGTTATGTGGTCCCGAAGAAAAAAGAGGGGAAGTGACTAATAGAGCTAGCATACTTTATAGAAAACTTTGATTTGGACACTAATGGCCAGATCACATGAGTCCAGTTCTACAATGGTGTAAACTCCACTGAATTCAGTGGGTAAACCTGGAGGGATCGAGTCATGATGAATCAGGCCAATGGAGGAAAGTTAATAGTTTCCCTAGGATGTAACCCCTTCCCTCCCCAGCCCCCCTTGACAAAATACCTATAAAATGACTTTTTAAAGAATGAGAAAGGTCTGTAACGTACCAATCAATCAGCACTGCCTATGCATTGTAGCGGGCATGAGAAATTAAGTAGCTAATTGTACTGTTTTTTCTTAAGTAAGGAAATGAAACCAGTTGGAGAAAGCTACTTTGTACGGGTTGCCAAGAAGCAATGTGCACCTTCAACAGCTTTGTTTGGGATGGAAAGCCCAAGTTCCCCCTTCTTGAGGGCTTTCACTGTACAACAACTAGAAAGACATATCTCTCAAATTCTGTAGCCTCCTTCTGATCTTGTGCTTTTATGTCACCTGTGGAACATAACAGAGCATTTCCAAGAGAGTGGGCATGGATGGGCTTTCAACACCAAGAGGAAGGGATCAGATAAGAGATGCCAAGGAGAAAGTATCCGGAACCTAGAAAGCAAAACTGCTTTTAATCCAAATTTAACCTTTGTGGGAATAGTCCTCTTTTACAAATATACCATTCCTAATGCCAATATATATCCCAAACTTTGCAGTTTAGATTAGATACCTTAATCAAGTGGAGGTTCATTATAATAATTCATCAGGGAGTTTCTGTGCACTAGGCATCAAAAGGAAACACACAAAGGCAACAAAAGGAAGATAGCTGATCTCTGGGCCATTTTATTGCTTGTAAAACTTTATGGAGGTAGAAAAAGCAAGAGTAGATAATGTTTTCACAGTGAAATCACAGAGTATTATCTTAGTGTCAAAGCAAAAATGAGTTCATGTCTACCAAGACTAACAATTGGTACCAGTTAGTACAGTAGTATCTTAGTGTGGGGTTTTGTTTTGTTTTTGCAGGGGGGGGTAAAGAATTTCCATTCTAAATAATCTCCTCTGGAATTTACAGGCCACCTGTGTCTGGAATCCTTGTGCACAAGTTATAAATAAAGTTATTTGCAAAAAGTGTTTCTTGGAACAAACATTCTGGGTTTTACAAATGTAAATACATGACATGGGTTTCTGTGAACTCTTCTTTGCTGACTAATGCGGCTCTTAAAAGATAACAATGACTTATAGAGTACATCTTCCTTCATTCCTGATGCTGCTCAGGAGGGACTTTCCCAAGCATGCCCCACCCATCCAGTCCTATTAACATGTGCCAAAGTTGCATATATGGCAGTGAACCTGCTTTGGGGTTACACTTGAGACCTCTACCAGTAGTTTGCTTGAAAGTGGTTATAAGGGTCACTGCAGGCAGTTTGTGGGGCTTGGGGCCCAGGGTTGGAATGCATGGTCGCAGGGCTCAGTTGGGAACTAGGATGGGGCTGTAGGTGGCTTGTTCAGGGTGGGTGGTGGGACAGTTTCCTGCTTCTGCATACACTTCCAGGAGGGGACATGAGGGGATGTATGCCTGAGATTTGAGCATGGGGTGGGGGCAGGCTGCCTGCTTAAGGCTGAGACTCCCTACCCTGCTGCCCTCCCCTGGGGGCCTCCACAGCCCAGAGGGCAGGACCCAGCATAGCAGGGCAGAGTGGGGCCAGGTGGGGAAACTCGATCCTGCTGCCTTAAGACCCACATCTCTGGTAGCAGTGGGGGTGGGGGTATGAAGTTGTGCTTCCCACTGCTGCTGGGTGGGCAGGGGGTGCCTCACCATGGTGGCGCAGAGCTTGAGGCAATGGCACCAAGCTTCCCTGCCCCACTCTCCCCTGCCATCCGGGACCCTGTACACAGACTGGAGGGTATAAAGGGCAAGTGAGTAGGGCATCCCGATTGCACAGGACTGCAAGCACTGGGATTGTATCTTTCTTTTTTTCTCTTTTGGCTTGCTTCTCCCTTAGGGGACTAATTACATGTTGCAATACTCTGAGAAGTTAGAGGATTATCTGTACATATTAATTTAAGAGCCCAGTTCTGTCATAAGTGGCTGATGTATTGATTTATTTGTACAGATAAATTAATTTGAAGGCACAATTGTTATTTTGGAAAATTTGAGAAGAAATTACTGGCGAGGATTTGGCCTTTCTACTCAGACTTAATTACATTTGGTATTGAAGAGATTAGGGTCCAAGGACTGGGCCGGGTAGATGAATTACGAATATTTCCTTTGGACTGGACTCTAAGGTCTTTTGTGAATTATGAAATGAATTGGAGAATTTACTTGATTTGAAAATTAATGCTGAAAGTCTACTGGATTAGCAAATTGACTTTGAAAATGCCTGTCAGGGTTATTAAACCCCTAAGAGTGGCGGAGGCAACCACATGTAACCTTCTCATCAGGACAATCTTGCCTCATTGAAGGGGTAGTGATCTTGAAGCTGCTGGTTGCACCTACCCATAATAATGCAGACCATAAAATTGATTAGACCCAGCTTGTGAGTGGATGGGGTGTAGGGGAGGAGGAGCCCCAAGAAACACTCATAATGAGAACATACCCAAGGGCAGTGTATCACCTATTTTGGAACCTCCTTTTTCTTCTTTGTTAAAATCAAGATGTGGCAGGTGAGTAGAGGGAGATTCCACTTCCCAGGGAAAATGCTCGAGGGACCAGGCTGCTAGTGTAGTCAAGCAGTTGAGCTTGTGTGGAGCAGTTGCGACTGGCATGTCATCTACTGAGCTAGCGTAAGCAGGTACAAACTAAGAAAAGTGTGCATGTGTATAATGCAAGCTTTTGTGAGCCCAAGCTTTCTTCATCAGATGTTGTGAAAGGGCATGCATAAAGCAGTATATCAATGGACATTCTTGTTGGCATGTATAATACCATAGTAACCATCTACAGTATTGCAGTCCCTATGGAGTTTTGGGGGCGGTGGGGGGGGGGAATAAATTTTGCAATCTGTGATTTGTAAAAATTACTTTTATATGTATAATGTAACAAGGAACATATTCTAAACTGTAACTTTTCCTCTAATTTTTATTTTATAGTCAACCCTAGCCAAGTCATGGCAAAGAACACAGAACCAGAAGAAAGTTATTGCAACAAAGTTGTGGTCAAGGTCAGTAAAAATATGAAGATCGTTATGGGGAAAATACGTAAGAATTTCCCCACACATCTTTAAAAAAAGGGTTTCAAGAGACTGTAAAATGTCATTTTCTTCCTAAGCCTTTTTGTGGATAATTTTTCAGGAATGTTGAAAATAGAATATGTAATCTGAATGGTGGATGTTGTTTATTTTGCTGATAGCTGAAAAAAACCTAGCAGTTTAGAATACATAACTTGCCTTCTTGCAAAGGAAAGCAAATGTTAATAGGTCATAGTTTAGCTATTATGTGGGTAGAGCCAGATGAGCTGATGGCAAATAATACATTTTGTAGTAAAAGTGTTTTTTCTTCTGCGTACTGCTATACTAGCCATGTTGTAAAGGGCTGCGGTTTCTCTAGTTTATAAAATTAAGTTGGATTTAGTTTTACTACAGACAAAACAACAAACACAACTCCTGGATTCAGAGAATAATGTGGATCTCGTAGACCATAAAACCAAGTAAAAGAAACAATGCAACCCAAATAGTAATTATATAAATATGAAGGGTCTATGTTGTAGATACTAGGAGGCAGGGGAAAGTATATACAGATACCTATGCCCTGGATTCAAGTAGGTACAGTGGACTTATACATGTGCTAAAATATATTGATGAATCAGGGCCAGGTGGAGTTGGGAAGGGCAACCACATGGGGTGTATTTTGCCTTAGGGAGGATACAAGCAATACTGAAATAAAACACTGCCAGGACTTTGGTTTTGCTTGAAAATATAGCTCTCTCAAGCTAGGAATGCATAGCTGTTCATGATTGCAATCCTGGTGCACAAATGTTAATAAGAGCCATGCATTGTTATAGTTATTATGCATATGCAGATTGGGTAAGTGTTGCCAGGCTGTCCAGTTACGTGCAAAAGAATGGGTGTGCAAGATGAAAGGGAATCCATCCTAGTCTAACTGTGGAAAAGACTTACCAGGTGAGGAGTGGAGGTGGTGGGATGCCATACCGGAAGTTGAATGCTGTGAAAGTGAAACTGCGGTGGGCAGAGCTGCCATGGGAAATAGAAAAAAGGCAAAAAAAATGGCCGAGCCCAAAGGAGCCAGGGTTGGCTCCCTTGTTGGCATGAATGCGCTTTATAATAGCATGCCGGAACTTATTGGTCGTCCAGATCCCTGGAGCTGGGATAAAAGACCCGGCGGAAGTCAAGTGGGGGGGACTGGAAGTGGAGTCCCCAACTGGCCCATAGGGGCTAGAGCCGGCAGGTAGTCCCAGTGAGGGGACCTGGTGGTTACCCCAGGAGGGGGTCTTAGTGAGAGCACAGGGCCAGAGAGGGCCCGAGGATTTACCTGCAGGGTCGCTGTGGACAACAGATGCCTGCAGTGAAGACCAGAGTCCAGCAGGACCCAGCAATACAGGAATCCAGACACGGCTGACTGACAGCAAGTACCAACCCCAGAAAAGAGGCGATACTCCAGGGGACAGAAAACCAGATGATGTACAGACGGAGGAAAAGCAAGAAGCACTTGGGATAGGAACAATGCCCCTAACCCTAACCTCAGAATAAAATTCCGAGAGCCAGAGCACTGAGAAGGTACAGGACATCGACTCTGTCAATACAGGTGATGACATCATGGTTGGCATTAGGCGAGGTGTAAGGGAGGCAGAGCCCCAAACAGGAGGAACAGCAGGAACAACCAAAGGCAGGTACCAGGGGAGATGGGACCAAACACCTTCCTCCCAACTAGAAATTATTTATCATCAAGAACGTGGCAGGTGAGGCCCCTTGGGGAACCGACCCGAAGTCACCCCAATAACCAACTGTTCCTTCCTAAAAACAATGGCGATGTCCAAGAGGAACCCCCATACGTGAAGCCCAGGGGAGAGGCATGGGAGATTACACTAACCCACTGTTCCAGTGTGGTTAAAGCTCACCAGTTGCTTGTATCCACATCTCAGAAAGGTATTATTTTGTAAGCTTTGCTAAAATGTGAGGCAGTAAAGCTAAACTTTTTTAGAGTTTAGAATCTCCTTTCCCATTCCTAAATACTCTAATCCCTACCTGTTTCTGACTGGGCACTTACATTTTGACATATGTTTTCCAACTTTTTTTGATTTGAGTGAGGCTGTTTTGATTTGATTGAGCTCTGGAGTTAAGGAGGAACCTTTTAAATATCCCTGATTAGCCCAATTTTCCAGGATTTATTTTCTGAGGAAAGTCAGATGCTAAATTTTAATTTTATTTTTTACTGTGATTTGACCAGTTAAGGATCCCAAGGGTACATTTGTCACAGACCTATATTCTAGGATTAGTAAAAGTAAAGACGGCTTTGTCAAAAGGTGGTTGTAGCAGGGAGTCTACTTCAACCTCTGCTGTGCTTGCCCTTCTGGATGAATCTGACAGGGAAACTTGGCCCCGAGGGAACATTGGACCAGCCATGAAACAGTTAAACTCTCCATGCTGTGGCTTGGCACAGTGGAGACAAACTCCCAAGAGACCCTGGGAGTTCTGATCATCTTTAAACCAGAGAACGCAGGGGTAGCCAGGCAGTTTTTTCCCCTGGAAATGGGGAAAGCCAAGAGACTTACCTGGAGTCAGCAAAAAGGTGAGGATGAGCTGCTGGACAGGCATACAATGAGTCCACAGCTGTCAGGAGGGAAGAAAGATGCCTCATGTGACTACCACTGCTGCAGACTACAAAGAACCATTAGGGATGTTTTCACATTGATAAAGAGGGCAAAAAGGGTACCAGTCTAATTGTTAACCCTAAGAAGTGTGCCTTAGGTAAGGCAGAAACCAAATATTTAGGCTTCCTGATAAGGCAGGGACATATTAGGTCTTTAGCTGTCAAAGTGCAGGCCATTAAGGCATATAGACAGCCTCAAAATAAAAGACAAATGAGGGCTTTCCTAGGCCTTGCTAGTTACTACCGGTGATTTATACTTAAATTCACTGAAGTGACAACTCCTCTGGCTGATGCCATAAAAGGGAGGTGAACCCATCATATTGAATGGGATGCAATGCACTGAAAGGCTTTTGAAGACACCAAAAGGGTCTTCTGTCAAGAAGTAATACTTCATACTTACGATTTTTCATTACCATTTACTTTGCAGATGGATGCGTCCAGAGAAGGTTTGGGAGCAGTGCTATCAAAAGCAGCTGAAGGGCTGGAGTGACCGGTTGGCTACACCAGCTGAAAGCCGAATGACCATGAGCAGAAGTACTCCATGGTAGCTTGGGGATGCTTGGCCATACGGTGGGGAGTTGATTATTTTTTATACTATTTGTTGGGTAGGGAATTTAAATTGGTTACGGACCACGCCCCTTTAAAATGGTTGAATACGGTGAAAGCTGACAATGCTCTCATTATGCAGTGGCCACTAGCATTGCAACCATTTCAATTCTGCATTACCTACAGGCTGGGGAAATTGAATACAGTAGCCACTTTCTTGCCACACTGTCACCCTGATGAAGAGTCAGGGACACGGTGAGAAAAAAGGGGAAATAGATCCCAGCCCAGACAGAGGAATTGCAGTAAATAGATTACTTGGAATGCCTAGTGGCATCTTGAGGGGCAGGATATGTGAGGAAGTGAAGAGGTACCCCGAGCCAGCTAGAGCAGCTATGAGCCAGGAGACTTCCTTATCTGATGCTGCTCTACTGCCATGGCCGGACACCACCACAAAGCAACATTTTTCTAGCTGGTGCTTCCTCTGGATAGGAGGAAGGGATCTGGCACTAGTCATAAAGGATCCTCCTATGACAGCTTGGAGAGAACTGGGACAGAACTGGAAACAGCCATCCTGGAGCCAAGGGAAGAGAGTCATGCAGACAAAGCACAGCCTAGAGAAGAGAAGCAGAGTTGGGTAAATAGAGCATGGCGTGGGGAATGTCCTGCTCTAACCAGTGCTGGCTGGGAGCTAGCAAAGCCTCAGCAGCTGGATGAGTTGCAATAGGAGGTAAGCTGCAGAGACCCTGCATCAGGGAATGAATACAGCAAGTGAAGACAGCAGAGTAATCTTCAGTACACTTGCTGGATGAGTGCTGAATGTAATATTAATTTTAATTTTTGTTTGGTATGACTCAGCAGAATCCATACGGGGACAGTGACTAGACAGGTGGCATGGGACTGGCACCTGTACCTGGGGGCAAGTGAGGTTGCAGAGCCAATGGACCTCATGTTTATTTCAATAGTGAGACACTTGTGAGTGCTTAACAAGCTGGCATTGTGTTTCTTTTCAATATTTGGGGTCACCTGTGAGTGATTCACCCAAGACAAACAATATAGTGTTTTCAAGAACACGAACATCCTAACACTGTAGCTCAGGCTGGGGTTCAATGGAAGGCAGAGCCCTCGAACGATCAGAAGGAGAACCTTGAAACTGGATTTGTTCACATACTCTTCCTCTCAATTTAATTTATACCATCAAATCATGGCAGGAAAGGGTATGAGAGTGTCGGTCACCTGTGAAGAGGGATCTCCTGAGGATGTCTCCTCACTTACTAAAATCACCAGACATCCCAAAAGGTACAGACCTGAGATAGCTGGTGAAGACTTGTTACAGATATAGTGGGATGACATGGATATATCGTGACCTTTTCCTAAGAGTGCCAAAAGAAATCAGTTTGTGCTGGTAATTATTGATTATGCTACCAGATATCCAGACACCGTTCCTTTGAGGTCAGCGAATGCTCCTAAAATAATGGAAGAACTAATAGTGTGGATGCCCCAAGACATAATAATGGACCAGGGGACCAGTTTTATGTTGGGGGTTATGAGAAGGGTATGAGAGACTTTGAAGATCAAACAACTAAGAACATCAGTGTACCACCCCCAGACAGATTGCCTTGAGGAGAGAGATTCAATCATCTTTTAAGGAAAATGCTTAAGACTTGCAGATTTACAATATAAATCTGCTCAAACAGTGGGTAGAACCCTAGGGGTTGGTTCAGAGACCCAGAGCAGGAGGATTTGGGGCTTGGACCTGGTGGGAAGATAACTGCAGAAGGAAAGAAACCCATGATAGCAGAACTCATCCCTACCCAGAAAGAACAGTTATAGTAACTGGTAGAAAGTTTTCAGGATGTGCTTACAGAAGAACTGGGATTAGCATAAGGGGCAGAACATAGGATTCACCACCTCTCCAGGGTATGTGGTTCATGAGCAGTGAAGGAGACTCTCAAGACATCTGTATGGCCCGGTAAAACAAGAATTGGAACAGATGCTTAAAGGAGTGATAATAGTCCAATAGTGGCAATTCCAAAACTGGATGGGGCTATCCAGTTATGTATAGATTTCCTGAAAGTTAACACTTTTTTGGTCTTTGTTGCCTTCCCGATGCCACATGTGGAAGAAATAATAGAACAAATTGGACATGCCAAATTCATATCCACCTAGACCTTACTAAAGGGTACTGGCAAATTCCAATGGCAAAAGCAGATAGGGAAAAAATGGCCTTTAATACACCATAGGGATTGTACCAATTTACAAGGATGCTGTTTGGTGAGGGGCCAATAGCTGATTCATTAGTCGCTGAAAAGAGGCAGCGGCCCCATGCAGACCAAATGTATGTCTGTGTATATAGATATTATAAATTTTCTCTGAGAACTGGGACCAACATTTGAGACATCGTCAAGCAATATTGGGGGAACTTAGGAGAGCTGGACTAACAGCTAACCTAGGAAAGTGTGTCTTAGGAAAGAAGACAACCAAATATTTGGGGTTTCAGGTTGGACGAGGCTGCATCCTACTGGTGGTGGATAAGGTAGAGGCAATTAAGGCCTGCAAAAGTCCACAGCTAAGAGTCTTCTTGGGGTTAGCCAGTTATTATTGTAAATTTGTACCCAGCTTCTCAGAATTGGCTGCCCTGTTAACAAAGTTAAATGAAAGGAAAATGGAAGGGCCCAGTTCTCTAGTTACCTGGGACCCTAAAGGCCTTCAAGCAACTGAAAAAAGCCCTGTGCAGCAGCTGTGTCAACTAATGGTCCTGTTAACAGTCCTGGAAGTGAGATACTCATGGGTGATGATTGAACAGAGGAGAATTGGTAGCTGGCCCAGCAGTTTCTTAATCAACAACACTCAGGGAAGTGATGTGGCTAGGATCATTTCTAGCCACCTTTGATTATCCAGCCTGAATAATTAAGTCTCTGTTTAGAGTCTGGTCAGCTTGCAGGTGGCCAATGACATGCATCCAGAGCGGGGATTGAACTCCTGCCTCAAAAGCTGTAGCAAAGTGCTTTAACTGCAACGCCATCACACCACTCAAAAATGAACAGTCCATGAAGCTGAATTTGGAAGCTGTGTGGGGCAGACCCTCAGCTCTGGAGCTCACTGAAGTGGGGTGAGCTCTCCCAGTTTCCATCAGCTGGTAATCTGGCTCAATTTCATCTCAAGCTGTCTCTTAGGGCAGAAAGTATTGACTTTGAAAAATACATTTGAAAAAAGTGAGCCCAGTTTTGAGTGATAAACATCCAAATATAGCAAAAGGTTATTCTGAGCAGCTCAGCTATTCAGATCATTTGAGCAGACAGAAAGCTTCCTCTGTGTGAGCCATTACAACCCATTAGGTCAAGAACTTAGGAACTAAAAGCTCTGAGTAATTAGGCACTGACCAAAATAAACTGTATCATTGCTGGGTCTATTGTGTCAGCAGCATTCACTTCAGTGCTGAGGAAACAGTTAGGGGGAGCTGATATGGTCAATAAGCCACGAACTAAAATACTTTCTTCTTCAGTAATTGCTCCTTTACGTCAGGAATTTGCATTTTAATAACTTACTAATTATTTATTTACACGATGTGGTCCACACTATGCAATTTAAGGTGTTTTAACTACATGCTTAATTGACTGTGCCTAATAGCTATTGGCAAAGTGCATGCAATTAGGGAGACTATACAACGTCTGATAAATATATATCAGGCATACCTAGGCATATGCATATCCATATACTGGTTGCTGAAATATTTCAGGTGGGTTTGTTTTTTTTAGGAGTATTGCAAAAATAAATTAAAAGATAATGCAATTAATGAACCTCCTAAATTCTAAGTATCTTTAAGTGGAAGACAGAAAAACACGATGCTTCAGGGTTAAATTACTTTGACCTCATTTATGCCATCATGCCGCATTTGCATTGCCCAGAAGCATGTCTGAAAGTTGAGGTGTCAACATGGATTTTTAGCCTTAACTCAATTTCCTTGCTATTGTGGCTTTTAGTCAGCCCTTTAATATTACCTGAAATGTACTTTTTTGTGGTTGAATTAATGATAGCTGTGAACTCCTTGGCACCGGATATATTTTACATTTGCGATTCTTAGTGTCTGGAAATTCCAAGCCCTGGCGTCTTGGGGCTCGAATCACTTCCACCGTTTCTGGAAATAGCCATGACCTGCCTTTCGCACCATTCCTGTCCTTTCAGGCTAACCCAAGCTGTTTGAAACAGAGTGCTATTGAAGTATGTGCCTTTTTAGTATTTCACTGCATAGCAGGTTTGCGTTCCTATTTAATTGTAGGGTTCGTGTTTATGGTACGAAGAAGGACCCCTTGTAAATGCACCTTCCTGTGTGTGAACAGGCTGTGTAAGTGGGGTTGGTCGTCGCTTCCTTTTCGCAGTGGGTGACCCTCCAGCACTCCAAAATGCCTTGCTGTATACTGTTCGCAAGTGGAGCTGCTTAAAAAAACACAAAAGTGACCGACTCCTACTTTGCTACCTCAGGCCAGACGCTATTTGATCGTGTGGGACCAAATGTCAAGCTGGACAAAGGCGGCAAGTATACAGTGAGATGGGCTATTGTGGAAAAGCAGCAGGAATAAAAACCCTGCGGACAATAGTGACATTTCTGTCGGTACAGTGGGTGCAAAACAGTGCCTTGTTTATTCCTCCTGAAAACTTGTGAAGTAGCAAATAGGAAGGGACTGCACTCCTCATCACTAAAGCATTTGTTTCTGTAAGCTTCTACAGCATATGAATCCATGGGCTTCCTTCCTGTAAAGAATTGTAACCTTATGACTCTAACAACCTTGACTAAAAGGCTTGAAGGGGAGTTGCCTTCATTACTAGTATTAGTGTACCATTAATTGTGCCTTGGAGAAAAATTGAGTGTATGCATTAATTTTGCTTTTTGCCTTTCCTTTTCTACTGAAAGAGATTTGCCATATGATTAGCTCGATTGAGCCATGATTCACTGATTTATTGTTGAGGGGGGAGGGGGACGGATGGACAAGGCAGTTATTTCAGGTAGAAAACAATGTGTAGCAGCACACCGTTACAAGCTGCTCCCAGTGAGATTCAACATACTGGAAAATCAATTGATTTCTTCTGGTTCAGGGCTTTATGTCTAAGCTAACCTTTCTTGACATCTCCATGTCTGAAGAAACGCTTAACTTTCTTTCAGGTGTGGTAGGTAGTGTTTATTGCAATTTTATCAGCATTCAGGCCTGCAAGTTTATCAAAGATTCATTAGGTAAGCAGAGGGCCATGCATTCCTAAGCAATATACGACATAAAAAAGCCATTGGGTCTTGTGTTCCTAAATCACATAGGCCTAAATAAAATGTTTATTTCCTACCTATGGGGACTTTTTACCATCTTGTACCATCCACACATTTCCCAGAGCCTGATGAAGGGACTTTGATCCCAAAAGCTTGCAGAAAAGGACAATTTTCTTGCCATTTTCCAGTTGGTCTAATAAAAGGTATCATTTTGGAACCAAGACTTCTAGTTTTTTCTATGTCTTTTTGTCTCAGACCAACACGGCTACCAAGTACACCTCTAAATCACGTAGGTATTTTTATAGCTGCCAGTTCATAGACACTGTTGCCTGTTCTCTTGCATTACTTGGCATCAGCATCTTCTCTTTTTCTTTTTGCAACATAAAGCTATTTATTATGTTAATCCCATTAAGGAGATAACATCCCTGTCACTGTTCCTGATTTACTATTATTCCACTCCTCTTAGTTACTTTAGGACACATCAACTATGGTCTATGACTGTTCCAACTAGCTCACGGTAGATTCAGATCACTGTAATTTGAGACCTAATTAGATCCTCACCTGTTTGGTCAAAGTCATTGTGGAGGTGTTGAACCATTAAAGACACTTAAGTCAATAGCTCATGCAAGTTGTATTTTCCCTTTCCAAAGAAGGGCCCATCTACACTACAAATACAGCTGAGTCCAGGGGTCCAGATACAACGAAGTTGCCACTGGTTACAAAACAGTTAAAATAAGATGTGTGAATGGGATCCAGTCCTATCCCTCTCATCTGCAAAAATTATTATTTTCATTTGTTCCTTCTGAAATCTCTTCAAAAGGCAGCTCCAGCATGTTAAAAAGAAACATTACCCTATTTGGAAAACTTCAAACAACCTCTGGGAGTGCTGCTGCTGACACAGGCCTCTGTTTACTGAATAACATCCAAACCTACCTACCATACTTTACCAATGGAAAGCATGCCAGTTCTTTTGCGGGATACTTTCTAATGTCTGATGCAATCAGTGGAGATAATATATCTTTCTGTGCTTTCATGTATGTGACCACAGGGTGTTATACCCAAAGGTCAGTTGTTTTGATGTGTGTAGGTATATTTTTGTGTGATTTTCCTCTTAATAAATGTAGCAATTTATTTTGTGTAAAGGAAAATGTGTTTTCTTAGGCCCTCTCTAAAAGGATTAGTGTGGATATGCTAACGTGGGAATAAAAAAGGTCTTTTTTGTTGTTGTTTAACACTACTTCTGTTCTACTTACAGAACCGTGTTGAGGTACTGCAACTTAATAGTGAAAAGCATAAGAGAATAACAATAGCTTTACATGTATATACTATTTTGTTTCCAAAAGGAGCCCAGAGTGCTTTACAAATTACAGCCCCAAAGCCTGTAAGTGCTTCAGCATGTGGATCTTTGCTCAGGAGGATAATCCGTTTTAAATCAATGGAAATGGTTCATAAGAACAAAGCAATGTAAGTACTTAAATTACTGCAAGGTCAAGCCCTGTATGTTGGAAATGACTTTTCTTGCCACCGAAGTGCAACCACATCTGGGGATGAAATGTAGCAAATGCCTAAGAGTACACAGGCATACTTTAAGATGGAAGGGGATATTAATAGCCAGGTTGGCAATTTTAGGGAAGTAGACTTTTAATCAATGCAATTTAAACTTGGCCAGTTCTTTGGACCTAATGTTATAGGGAAATTTATCACCATTCCAAGACTCCTTCACGATCAGATGACTGTCTCCATCCTATGCAATGGCTCCGCTATGAAGGCCTTTGCCATTCAAACTGGCATCAAGCAGGGCTGCGTGATTGCACCAATTCTGTTTTCCATCTTTCTTGTGGTCATCAAGATGCTCATCTCTAATCATCTGCCACACAGCATCAGCATTGAGTACAGGATGGATGGGACAGGATGGGAAAGATTCAATTTTCCCCGCTTCTGTGCCAAAACCAAAGTTACATCAGTCTCGATTGTGGAACTTCAGTACGCCAATGACTGTGCTGTCGTTGCATAGACCAAGGAGGAGCTACAAACAGTCCTTAACTGCTTCTCTCCAGCATACCAGTGACTGGGACTGACCTTTAACATCAGAAATCTTAAGGCGCTTCCCCAGCCTGTTCTGGGCCAATTAAAACTCCCCTGGCAAAGATCATCCTTGACAGACAGGCGCTGGAGAATGTAAACACATTGCAAAGCTTGGCAGTTATCTCTCAAAGAAGGCCAACATCGACGAGGAGATCCAGCATAGGATCTGATGTGTCAGCTCTGCCTTTGGAAGACTGAATTATCATGTATTCAATGATCCTGACATCAGGACTTGAGCAAAACTCCTATTACATAAGGCGGTGGTAATCCAAACTCTTCTCTATAGTTGTGAAGTTTGGGTGACCTACAGCGACCACCTAAAACTCCTGGAATGTCACCAGCAATACCTCCAGAGGATCCTGGGCATAAAGTGGGAGGATCATCGCACAAATGCCAGTGTCCTTACTGATGCTAACACCACCAACATAGAATCAGTGATTATTTGACATCAGCTGCAGTGGACAGGGGATTGTGTACACGTGCCTGATGTAAGTTTACCGAAAGAACAACTATGCGCCCAACTCAGCCAAGGACAAAGGACATGCAGGGGCCAGAGAAAATGCTTCAAGGACAATCTCAAGGTGAACATTAAGAAGTGTGGCATTGACATCACAAATTGGGAAAAAGTAGCCTGGGACAGGGCTACATGGTGATGCCTTGTGAGAGAAGGCACATCTTTGAGGAAAACTCTCTCACTCTGAAGGCAGAAAAATGACAGAAATAGAAAGAAAGGAAACAAGACCAAGAAGTGTGAGGTTCAACTCTCCCTTTAACCACCACCTGTGGCATCCGCCAGAGAGTCTGTGGCTCTAGGATCCGCCTTCTTAGCCATCAATGAACTCATCTACAACCCTTTACTTGACTCATGGGACCATCCTTGACTGTGAGGGACAATAGGTGTAACAAGCAGGAACTACACAAACCCTACAGGAAAGCAGGACAGAGGGGTTGAGGGGCAGGAGTTGTGAGGGTGGCACTGGAGTCTTACCTACACTAGGGACTCACAAATAGTCCCCAGCTGTTGCTGCCACAGCTGGACCATCATATGCACCTGGCTGCTCCTGCAAGAGGACCACTGTGGAGTTGCTTCTGCTGCCAGGGAGTGGACTCCGAGAGGGCAGAAATGCAATTCTAGCACCCCTAATTTAGCACCCAGGGCTAGTGCCCAGCTCGCCCACTCTAAGTTATGCTACTGTCTCATGTGACTGGTTTTCCAGAGAGATTGATGTGATCCTGAACCATAAACTCACCTCCTCAGTTTTGTGTCACATACCAAAAATGGTATTTCCCACGGCAACCCACCTCCAGTTGCCATGCTGATGCATTAGAGGCACCAACACCATCCCTTGCATCACTCCTCAATCATTCTTTTTGAGCTCTCCCACCCAAAGACTTTCACAACTGTTTCCTAGCTGAACACTGCACAGTTGTTTCCCAAGACTGCATTTCTTGACTCTGCCGCTTCTATCATGGTGGTGCCTTGAGCCCTTGTTCAAGATGATGGCCCACCACTGCTAGGCACTGGGCAAGAACCGCAAGAGAGAACAGTCCTAGTTCAAGCAGCTTACAACCTAAACAGATGTGACAGGCATCTGGAGAGAGCAAGTTATTTTCTCCATTTTATAAAGTGACAAACGCAGATTCACATGGAAAGTATGCACAGTTCGAACCCAGATCTTCTTAATCCTAAATCCAGTGCTTCAACCTCTAGGTTTTCTATTATTATATAGTTGGGTAGTCAGAGCATGCATCTGACATATGTAGATGGGTGTGCATACACAGACACACCAGACCCCTTAGTTAGAGGGCAGATAGGGATCTTTTTCAAGTTGCCAGGGAATAAGCAAGAGATTATGAGCAAGTGAGTGCATCTACAGATGCACTTAATGGGGAAGTAGACTAACTGTCTATGTTGTAAAGCATCACAGTCTACATGTGTTACACTATTAGATTGCAGCAAACTAATTTTCACTACCATACGATAGTACTGTTGGAGGTAGTATTATCTTATGGTAGTGAAAATAACTGAGCCTAAAGGCATGTATACATGCTGACCCAGGCATAAATTGTGCCTGGTCAGTCCAGGCAGCAGGGGCCCAGACCCCTGCCTGCCACCTAGCCTCAGGGCTCTGCAAGCTGACACACTCCTGTGCCTCAACCAGCTCCTCCACTATCAATGCTGTCTTCTGGAGCTTCGGGCTGAGCCTCAAGCCCCCTGCCAGCCCGGGGCTGCTTTGCCCTGGCTCTAACTGCTGAGGTCACAGGCACATGTGAGGATGCTACACCCGGGAGCAGCTGACTCTGGCGTGATCTGTGTCAAAGTTTGTTTCTGCACATGACTTGCTCATGTAAAAGCGCACTGTTAGTGTTCAGGATTGGAACAAAAGCAAATATTTTGGAAGGTAAATTTCCATGTGATGCATAAAATTCTTCCGTGAGCATAATTGTAAGATGAGTTCATTTTGGGGATGAGCCATCGCAGCAATTGCTCAAGACCTGAACCCATGAGGGAGTACTATTAAGTTAGTAAAAGTTACCCCACATATGGGTAGAAGACAGCAGGGTCCTACAAACTAGCCTGTCTGGGGCCCCATGGCTCTCACCCCAGCTCTCTCTGTAAGGCATGTATAGTCTCAACAGACTTAGATTTATCTGTTAAAGTTTATGTCTTCTGGTTCATGAAGGGTTTTATTAATGCTCCCTGAGGTGTAGTTCCACTGTGACTTTGCAGCAGGTGTTTGGGTTTGCATTAAAATTTGCAAAGGATATAAAAAGCGTTGGGAAAAGAAGAAAAATGGCCTGGTGCAGGTGGAGAACTTAGTACAGCTGCCTCATCAGGAGTACTAAACAAGGTATGT